>NC_089196.1:19659482-19786260 GCF_963930695.1 Labrus bergylta
GTGAATGGGTCACTCACGTCATGAACATAGGGGGCTTTAATCTCATAATTCCCCCCTCACTAGCATCCATTGGTCTCTGGAGCCAACACCAGAATTGTGTCTGTATTGGCATCAGCCCCCGCAGAGCCCTCTCAAAGGTCGTATTGGCACAACCTTCATCCTGATCCCCTTTTAAACGATGAGGCTCATGATTCTATTTCTGCCATTAGTGCTATCATAACGCATAGTGCATATCATATATCATCAGCGATGCTAAAGGATTATCTGCGAGAGTTTTGATGCGAGTGGACTGAGATGCAGGAAAATATCCTAAATCCACGGGGTTAACATAATATTTCTACAAAAAGGTTTGACAAAAGCCTTCAAATATCAAAAGATTAATTTTACAGCAGAGGAATTATTGTTAGATTAACTTCATCACTGAGAACCTTTGCTTGTACCATGAGTTGCTCCATGGCTTTATCTGGCCTTGCATTGTTCATGATTAGTCTCTACGTTACAAAACTATTTGACTTCCCGGCATGGAAAAAGGTGAGCAGTATAATTCAGAGCCGGATAATCTTATGAACCATTTATTTGGGCTGAGCTGCTCATTATTTTTCAATCAGGCCTGGATTTTGGAATGTAGAGTGGCAATTTGGTCAATCCTAATTCAGACAAATTAATGCAGCACGTATGTCCATACCCAGGGCCTGCACCGAGGGACACAGAGTCCCCACCAAAGCTTCCTGGAAGCCGCAGGGCTTTTGCAGTAGATTAGGCCAATATCCAATAGGATTTGGTCACACACACCTCGTGAAAGCACTGTGTAAATGGGTCCATCTAATGATCCAACTTAATATGATTAAAAGAATAAAGCGGCCCATACGCATGCTCTCTCGCTCTTTTTTTCCCGTTAGCCCCACTCGCTCTCTCACGCACAAATACACTCTATTACCCAGTTCCATGCCAGTGTGTGTAGCTGATTTGCGCTAATGTGTGGTTATCCTCGCAATGCCAACAGCACATGCAGAGTCCCATAATCTGCTCCCAACCAAATGTCCACAATCCGAGGACTCACACGACACCCTCTGAAAAAAAACACCCGCCAACACTGTGGGACGCTGATCCAATGTGACATAACAATATCACACAAACCAACAGGGATAAATGTGATGTGATAATCTGTAATTCATCTTGGCTATTTATTTATGAATTCATAATTTATTTCTATAGTCTTCATTTTATTTTGCTTTATCTTCGGTGAAGTGTGGTTTCTCTGGCAGGGTTTTGATTTCATAAAAACATGTTTTTTTTGCAAAGTGGTGAGGCAGTGTCTGTGAGGGGTTTTTCCTTGTATTGTTTTATGATGCAGTATCTGTTCCTGGAAGTGGTGTTCCTTTTCTCCAGGCCTCAGAAATCAAAAGGAAGGCTTAATAAATTACATTTTTTCTGAAGCTGATTGCAATATTAAAGGTCTGCGTCTTTTTTTGTTGCAGTAAGGGCAAATCAAAGAAGGGAAGATGGACAGAAGCAGACAGGATATGGAGCATCAGGAACAAAAAAATATCCAGATGAAAGAAAGCTCTGTATTCACATGAAACATTATTTTAAAGAATTGCTCCAAAAACAGCTATGGGAGTTTAAATTGAGGTGTTCAGCTTGCAACAAGGTGACAGAAACAAGAAACCAGTCATTTAAATAAAGTGTAGTTGATTGACAGTAACAGACTACCAGCAGCTTGGTGTGTGTCCTCTCTATGCATAATAAATATGTTGATTCCCCTAAACTTTAGATTGGACTGTCACGACTGTTAAAAGCAGCTCTCAATATCAAAATGAAAACAAGACATATCTTCCTAATTTAGACGGAAAACATCCATGAAGCCTATTTTTATTGTTGTTCATAAACACTTTTACTCTGAGCTTGGTTTATCTGGTGCGCTACACTCTCCTCCATGCATGTTTTTCATGGTCTACTTAGGGAAGACCTCAATTCCCCCTTCCACTGCGGAACGATTAAGAAATAAATGAGCCCCATCATCCAGCCAGGCAAACACCTTTAACCCAGTTCTTCTTTTTAAATTTGGTCTTGCCTTTGAGAAGAGAAAAAAATGTTCAGGTTCTCATCTGACAAGTTCAGCTGAGTTTGATTTACTGTACAATGGAAGATCCCAACAAAGCTATAGCAATCCCCTATATAGGAGTTTTTGCCAGCACTTTTTCAAGAACTGAATGATGTGGGCCAGGAAAGCTAATACCGCTAGACTAAAAGAGAAAATCAAACCACCATCGTTTGTACTCTGTCGGACCAAGGGATGCTTCTGATGGACCCAACTCACACAATGTCTGAAATGAACTTCTTGAGGTCTTTACAATGCTCTATATAGAGAATAGACATGGCATTTGTGTTTAACATATTGGTAGCTCTGCAAGGACTCTGTTGGGATAGTATTTACCAGAATTAAAAGAAAGTGTATAAAAGATGCTTAACATTCAACAACTAACTCTGATATTTATTTACAAATGACTGAAGAAATAACTAATTTTATTTACACACTCTTTGTGGTTAAACAGTCTGCTCCTAAATACCATATCAGTATGTTAAAAAGGTACAGCTTTCCCACTCTGCGGCATTCAGTATTTTATCAGTCTGCAGTAGCAGAGTATAGAGAAGCAATACGCAATGACATTTTCATATAAATAAATCATCTCTTTAAACAGGACTATAAGATTGGTAAATGTGAGCCATTTCATCAAGACCAGCCACCATCCAAAGCCATATGTAGCAGGATGAAATATATAACACCGGACAGAGCAGGCGGGGAGTCACATGTTGCATTAATGTACTCTCTGATGCCGAGCCATCTTTGCGGCGGAACATGCTCTTAACTGGGAGAGCTCAGCCAGCCAACGTTTCTTGATGTACCTCAGGGGCTTAGGGGGACTGATGTCCAATTCTTAACACTTCCATGGCTCCAATTTTCACTCTCTAATGGAGTGAAACATGTTTCAGGACGAAGGAGTTTGTAAAAAAAAAAAAAGGGACCATCTGTTCCCTGCAGCAGTACAGGTCTCATGGTAAAAAAAACCCAGTAAAAAACAACAACAACAACAAATTGATCTATTTGTTTCTTTCAGGTAAATTAACAGAGGTGGAAATTGATCTTTAATTTTCACTGTTCATTGACTATGAATCAGAATTGGGATTAATTGACAAATAGGTTTATACTGAAAAATGTTTTTTGGGGTGGTTTTGGTGCATAAAAGTAACCATGGAAACATTATAAAAAAAGATGAAACAAGGTAACAGCAGGACTTTGAAATGGAATAAAGCAAGCAATATTAAAATTATATATAAATAATGTACAATATATCTACATATGGTGTCTGAAAAGAACTACATGGCATGGACCAGAATATGAAACAAATTAGTGTTGAGTCAGAACAGTTTGACCCGAGCAGACGGCTGTTCATCAGTGAGTCTGGTTCTGCTAGAGGTTTCTTCCCGTTAAAAAAACAAGACGTATTGCCACTGTTGCCAAGTGCTTGCTCATGGTGAATTCATTTTGTTCTCTAAAAACAACAAAGGCATTAGACCTTCTCATTTTGTATGTGTGGTTTGTTATGATTTAGGGCTATACAAACTGATTGACTGATTAATAAATAATAATTTGTCTTGCATCAAAGCTACTCCATTTGCAGTAAACTATAAAAGACAAGGTACAAAGATCCAAACGTGACACACCACGTCCTCAAACCTGCAAATAACATCATTAACATGTATTTCTGTATTCAAATTTGTAAACAAACAAAGACCCCTCTCTGTCCAAATCAGTCCCGACATGTTTGTAATTGTTTTCCTACTTTTCCAAAGGACTGCCTCTCAGTTCTGCTCCTCCTCTGCCAACAAACCTGCGCGTGCCTCGCCACAGGCTGAATCCGTCCTGCTGTTCGCTCCTGTAAATATGACTGATTCCTTTTAATCTGCGCCATTGTGCTCTCACTCGTCGCTCAGGTTTTCCTAAATCTCTTCATTCTTGGGTTTTGACAGTGAAGAAAGCAGGGAGAGAAAAGAGAAATGAAAAAAAGGATGGAGGGGGGAGGGAACTACTCATGCTGCTGTTTGTTGCTGGAGTAACCCCAGCCCAACCTATCTCATTAGTCTGTTCGTGATTAAAAACTATACTCTCAAGTTGATATCATTAACCTGCCCACACAACCATGCTCTCTCAATGGGGCTTTACAAACTAGCAAGAAGAAATGAGCCTGTGCCTTGAGGTCTACATTTACTCTTTTTTTCAAGACTGCACACATACACACACACACATTCAAGAGGTGTGTGTGTTTTTGATTTTTTTAGATACACTGGAAAATAGGCAGGCAAATATATCAGATATTGGTTAAGTGTGCACACTGAGTACCCTGTCATGGGGTTGAGAGAGGACATTCGGCATCTATCAGCGATTACGGTGATATCTATAGCCTTTTCCCCACTGTCACCATTTATAATCCCTTCCAATGTTCCCTTATCTGATTGCGACCTCAGTCACAAGCTTCTCGGTGTGAGATTACAAACATCTGGCGGGTCATCGACTCTCAAGCTGTTACGATAAACTCGGCAGCAGCAGCAGAGAGGGCTTCTGGACAGTTGTGGGGGGGGGGGGGGGGGGGAATTTAGTGATAGAGCATCTCACGCAACACAAGTCCTAATGTAACGCTTCGTCATTGCAATGAGATCCACCGCCTAATGCCTTTGCTGGTGCAGATATGTGATTAAAAAGCGTAATCGGAGAGGTTTGTATAGACCGATATGCAGTATATCACCTCACAGCCAGAGTCCCTCCATTTAGCTGTGTTTTTCTAACTGTGCTTTTCAGTAGGCTCTATATAGGGTTTCAAATGAGGTGCCTAGATAGAACTTGTGAGGGGGGAAAAAAGATGGAAAAATAAGAAGAATATTCAAATTCCCCTGGTTTCTAAAATCTATGATAAGAGGAATAATCGTATTCTCTTCCTGAATTTTCTGGTTTATATACACACATTAGCATCTTCAGATCAAAAAGACTGTTGAAACCCGTCCAAAAAACATCTGACACACAGACTCTGGCGAAAGATCAATCCAAGCAGCAAACAGAGATTTGAGGCTCGTCAGAAACCACCTGCTGGGCTGGGCTGTTATTGAAACACTCAAAGAGAGGAGTTTGCGGTTTAAGCAGATTTTTTGTTAAATATTAACATTTTATTACACAGCTTTGTCAAATACTCGATTCTGATTGGTTCATCTCACTAATTGTCAGGCTGTTATTATGTTATAGTGGACTGATGTTAGGACTCTTATTCCAGATGCAGTCTTTAATGCAAACTCTGGAGGACTGAGTCCAATCGTATACAAAAAAATCCTGTAAACTTGAGTTCTAGTGTTTACTATGTGGAGAAGAAAGAAGATGGCGGCGAAAAAGCAAGAAAGGTTAAAAGACTCAAAGAGCAGGATGAATAAAAGGTATTTACTTTACACTGAATGCGACACAATATGGGTCATGACATTGTTAAGTGTCGGGTTAATGGGGAAAAAAACGACACTAAGGAGGCAGATAACTTGAATTATGTGCCTCAGATTTTTGTGGTCCTAATTTACCTCGTCTCCTTTTACTATCAATGGAGAGCTTTTTAAAATGTATTTCATAATAATAATGATGAATGGATTTTAAGAAAACTCCTATAGCTTAACATTCATGAAAATGCAGCTCAATAAGCAAATTCTATATTACTGTTTTTGGCAGAAGTAAAATCAGTTTGAATCAATAAAATCATTTCTAATCACATTTTGTGTCAAATGATTGATTTCTTTGCCATGTTATAAGTGTCATCAGGTAAAGTTAGCAGGTTGTTTTTTCCAGCAAACACCTCCAGGGTGACACAAGACCTGGAGGTGTGAGTATCGTTCAGCTAAACACACTGTACATTACCTCCTTCTTTAAATCAATCTAAGACCCTATTACTGGTTACAAAATGTATTTTTGCACAACTTTGTCCAAAACCTTAAATGTTTCAACATCTCTGATATTGATTTCCATTTTGTATTATGCTAATGCATGTAGTGTGTACATGCATTAGCCTGGGGTAGAATGGAAATGATTGTGTTATTACACTGACCTTTCTTCACCAGCAGGTCCACACAGCCTTACACAACATGGATATGAAATCTTAGTCTTGATTGCTCATATGGGTCAGATCATTAAAATGGATTATACCAAACAGCTGTGGAAAGACTAAGACTAAACATTTCCAGAATAATTCATGTATTCAGCATTATATGCAGATCACAATCAGGCTACATGACCTGCAAAAGAGTTCTGCATTGCCCTCCGAAATCCAAAGGGATGTGGATTTGCATTACAAGTTGTTTATGATTTTAATTAGAGACAATAACAAGTAAGCAGATGTCCAAACAGAATCTATGGCTTTTAGCAATTAATCACGTTCCAAGTACTAATCAGACTCTTTTAATCCCATTTTTCATCTTCTTTAATCAAGGCTGTAAAACTCCAGATGCACCGTACACTGAGATTTTACACTCTTGGCAAAGACGAGACTGCAGCCAATAAGTGTTGTACTTCAAAGAACACCTTAGACGCAAATGATGCATTTGTGCTCTAAACCCACGCTGCTCCGTCTCCTTTTAACAACCTCATAGACATTCAGGTTACAGAATTTCCCTAACACCCAATATAACTCCTGAGTGTGGCAGGAGACTCAGCCAATGAAAGTTTCAAACGAATCCACCTGCTAAGGTGCCGCGTTCAAGGTCTCTATCAAATTTTTACTGTTTCCTCTCAGTTAGCAAAGCCCCGCAGTGCAGATGCAAAGATTTTTCTAGGAGAGTCGGGGAATGGAGGGGGAGGGAGGCAGAGACAGACTGAGGAGGATAGAGACATTAATAAACAAATTGTGAATCCTCCATGTCTCTATCATCCCACCCTTTTCTTTCTGTTATTCTCGCCCAAATCCTACAGCTGGTGGTACAAAAAGGGAGAGATTTTGTTTTGATGTTTGTGCAGAGTCGAGGCAATAAATTGGGCAGGGATTTAGCAAATCAGAATTCATTGCACAAACTTTGTGATCCTGGAGGTTCAAGGGCTCTGGATAAACAAGACTGATTGTTTCAGAGGCATGCATATATTACCCCTATTTGAGCCTGAGCTATTACACACAGACAGCTAAGGGAATATAAGCCTGGCTCATATCGGAGGGATTCTGCAGAAAAACACGGCGAGATCAGTGGATTTTCTTTATGCAAGTGAGGAAGACAGTGAGAGACACTTCTTACAAAACTCTCAGGCCTTGATACATGACAGACGTGATGTTAAATGTCTTGAGTCCTGCTCAAACAACACGCACGACAGAAGAGCTCGTCAGGGGCCAAATCAAAAAGAACAGCTGTCACGCTCCCTTTTCATCATAAATGTTACTGACAATGGCTGACAGCGAAACGCTGAAAATATTAAGAATGGTCTCAAAATATCACAGCCATCATCAGCTCCATCCTTAAGCGTGACCTCGGAGTTCAGAGGGAAACAAAAGATCTCTAATAATACTGTGCGGATGATGACGGCAGGCAGGAATCACAATATTTTGCAAGACACGCTGCAGAGGAGCAAGAAGCTTCATATTTATGCAGTTCACGTACGGACCACACATTTAGTTCACAAACTTTCCACTTAGACTGAGTGTGAATTTGAGGTCTTCATTTTTCACAGAACATAATCTCAGCGAGGTTACTTCATTTGCAGACTTTGCCTCTGCTAAAAGTCCCTTTTCAGACAAGTGGAAGCTCCTTTCAGAGGCTCTAAGTATGATTTTTACTGCCCCGTGGCACCCAATGTTCGTAATATATGTTGAAGGGGACGCCGTTAATGGGGTTGTTGATCAATACCAGTGTCTCTGAGATCACCTGGTGGTGAGATTTCTGGCCTCCAAAAATAGAAATAAAAAGTCTTGTGGGACTAGAAGGCACTTCCACAGTCCACTCTCCAGTAGCCAGCAGTTGTAGCTGTTTTTAAGGATTTGGCTCATCTTTAAGCGTTGTAATACGATTCATTTGCATCTATTTCACTTGCCCTGCTGGGAAAATGGATATAAAAAAAGGTTACTGTTTAGGCCATTTACAGAATGAGTGGAAATAATGTGCCGGGGTCAGAAAAGGCAATTACAGGGACTTGTGTAGGAGGACATGAGCTGTGTTGTTCTAGAAATACATGCTTGTTTGACAACCAGGTCAATAGAGGAAGTCACAGATTACTCAGTTATTGCATTAAGGTTTTATAGTATTTCATTGTGTCAAAAATAATGTTCTAAAGTGAAGAAATAAAGATGCAGCACTTGAAGACTCTTATTTAATCTTTTAGTTTATCTCTTTGTTATTTCAAAAAGGCAGTTACAAACTACATGAAAGACAAATTGCATCTGCATTGATTTGTAAAAAGTGTTTTTGGTCTCTCTCATAAAAGAGCAAAGACAACCCAGATCTTCACTGGAGGTAAGCAGGAGCACAAACATATGCAGCCACAGCTGCTGCAGGCATGCTGCTGTGATGGAAGCTAACAGGCTTATTTTGTTTGTATTCTTACTTTCAATTATTTAAATCTCACCTTGTCAAACACAAACTGTAATTGAAGTCAAAGCCTTATCCCAGCAAACCCTGCAGTGGATAAAGAAAGTTAAAATAAAAAACAAATTCAAGATTAAAAAATGCAAAACATGAGACGAAAACAAAGTGCCAGCTTAGTTTGACGTTGTTTTCAATATACATAGTCATCAATGGTAATTAAGCAAAATGCCCACAAAAATTGTCGGTTCCAGGCTTCAAAGTTAGTTTTGTGATTTTAAATTGTTTTTATTACGCACACTGTACACTTTCAGATCGATTTAGACATTATTTTTGAGCCGTAAAAATCATTTTGAAGTCGGCTAAATATCAGCCCTATCATGTGTTACGGGGGGGCCACTGTTGCCGACATGCTTATTACAGACACATGGCATTCCTAACAACTCCATTCAACTAAGTATCCCTCTTGTCCTGTACAGTATATAACTTTCCAACAACAGCGCACTGGGACTGTACAGCCTCCACTTGTCTCTCTTCATCTGCTCTGCCAGGTTTGTATTGAATGTGCGAGCGCATTGTGCAACATAAGCAACTCCTCTCCTCCTTCTCCCATGTTTCACTGAAGTACAGCCATTTTTCTGTTGCAGCAGCTGATTAATTGCCTCGAGAGCAGAATGTCATTATTAATAGTATCAGACAGATCTCAACCCCTGGGACGAGGGGGTACAGTGGGAGTTCCATTACACTCTGCCAAGCCCGATCTACCGGCTCGCCGCGCTGATAAAAACAAACCATTTGGATGCCCGTGCCACGTCAACGCTGTGCATGCTTTATCAGATTGGCTCAGTTTTCTGCATGAATGATTTACTGTTATATATATATATATACCTGCGGAAGCTTCCAGCAGAGTGTCAGAGTCTGTAAAATTCTATTTCAGAGGAATCTGAGTAAGCTTGCTTCCTTTATTCACTGTAAGGAATCTATTACGAGTTTGCTACATCTGCTGGGCAGACTATTCTATTTGTGTGCCTCTCTGCGTAATAAACGGTGTAAACGTTTGTGGCCTCTTTAATACCACTCATATTGAACAGGAACCAACAATCATCCTCTTCAGAAAAAGGAAGCTTTACTGTATATTACTGTGCCAACATTTCTATTAGAAAAAAAAAAAAGGAGAAGCCATATTTACATAAAACAATTGCATAACGGCATCACTTGCACCTGATAGGGCAGATTTTTTAATCTGACTTTTTCCGAGCGCTGTCGCAATACCACAGGGTGTTTTCGTGGAGGAATTTATCAGCGGAGGAAGGTCGCCGGAGAGGCATTCACCCCAGCAGCTCTTCTTGGAATAGAACGCATTAAAGAGGGATGAGCCTCGGCTCGGGGAGGAGGGCTGCTGTTTTCCTACTGGAGGCTCAAATATCATCGCATGTCAGCACAATCGTCATCGGTCACCGTTTTATCTGTTGATGACAGAAAACATCTTCTAAACCAGTAACACATTAGCTTCAAGCGTCTTTCTGTCAGTCACTCAACACTGTAATGTCAAATATGTTAAAGACAGTGCTAAGCCATGGTTAGACAGAATTAGTCACATGCTCACATGTTTTAATTACAAAAAACGTGTAATACTGATGGAGCTTATACTAATACATTATACCTCCAGACCTTTGTTTTAGAACACTTTTACTGGGAAAGTATTCATTAAAAACAGTGTGATGCCGCAGTAGTGTCACCAGGTAATGTTTTCATTGCATTGTTGACATTGGGATCATCTTGGAGGTGTGCCTAGTGGACTAGGCCTTTAAGTTTACCTTTTGCTATGCTTGCATTTCACAACATCTTTCACACATACTGACTCCACTCATGCACATCACATACCACTGACTTATTCATTTCCACACCTCATATTGATTTTCAATTTGGCCTAATTTGAGTTTATAAATAGTTTGACTCATTTGGTCTTTGTTGGTTAATAAAGAATTGCTAGACTTGGGCTCAAAAAAGGCAAAAAATATAATATCCTGATTAGAACATTAAGCACCTAGTAATTCATGCGTATCAGAATCCCAAAACCAAAACAATAGTTGAAAAAATGTAAGGATATTGGTAAGTGCAGCTGTAGGCTTGACTGAACTTTTCTGAAATTGCTCTGCTGATTCTACTCTCTGTTCAGCCTGATGGGATGAGGAATACTAATTATGAACTTGACAAATGGGCACATGGCACTACAAGGGAGCATGTTTACATGCGATTAAAATGACTGTCTTTGCTTATTAGCACTGGCTTTTAATACATGAATGCATATTTTTTTCTATGCCACAAGGAGCAATGTTAATGTTGTAAAGTCTGTGACTCTTTGTGAACATAGCTCCCGAAGTTAAATATATCTTTAATGATGGCATGCAGAAATAGCTGAAAACAAAGCGTATGACCACGGATCGCAGAAGTATTTTTAGTCAGCACATTTAGAACAACTCTATAAAGGCATGAAACAAATGATGAAGAAAAACAGTTCAGATTCAACCAGCTTTTTTTTTTGTTATCAAAGCCTTAAATTTGTGAAAGGCGAGACAGAAAAAGGCAATATAATGGAGCTCCAGTGCTTTTATAGAGGCATCATCACATCATATGAGAATAACAGATTGAGGTTGGGCTTCCTCTAGCACTATAATCATTACTGCTGCTTTTAGCATCCTCTGCCATGCCAGACTGTTGTTACTTCCTCAAGCAATCTCCATTTAAAAAAAAAAAATCATTTGGCATTTAAAATGTATCCTGATTTCCTACTTTGAGTGACTGCATTTTTTGAAGGCTGGAAAGTACTTCCTGGAGGAGTCTGATGAAAGTTTCCTCCAGAAAAAATAAAAAAGCAGGATATGAATCTCAGTGCAAGTACAATTCAATGCACTGGAACTTAACCGAAAGACAAAAGTTTTTGCTTCCTTCTGTTGTGTGCTGACTCAGACGGTATTTTATCTCTGAGGTAAAAGGCATTCTTAGTGCAGACTGACATTGTGTTTAACGTCAGTTTGTTTTGGCTCATCCAGGCATTCATGTTGCCAGAAATGCCACCTGGAACTGGGGGGCCTTGTGTGATTATGGAGAAAGCAGTGGAAGCTGCCCAGCACTGGAGCTACCTTCTCCCTCTGCATATTGTTATGAAACCTCAATTTATGCTCCTTTCAAAAAATGTTTCTCCAGCCTGTCCTGCAGCACTGTCTCCCTCTACATTCCCACTGCATTCAAAGCCAATCTTTGCCCACATATATTTGCATTTTTATTTAATCTGGAAACCGAAATGTCTTAGATAATGCAACGCAGAAATTAAAATTGTGTTTGGTTTTGAAAATGCGTATAATTAGAGAGGATGTGAAACTCTTTCCCGAACATGTGATTATATTGTTTAACCATAGTGTTAGACAGAGACAGAAGTTCAGCAGCATACCTCCACTACCACAACTCGTTTTACTTTTCTATCCTTATTCATGACTGTGGTTTTTGGTTTGAGAGCATTATTTATTGATTTCAACTTTGGTTTTTTGTAACGCTTTCCCTAAAAAAAAAAAACCTTCCCTCGCAGGCTGCTGCTAGCTCTTCATACCTCGCTACCCCTGTCTACAATCAAGCAGCTTGAATCTCAACAGCAAAATGTGAACAGGGGATTTTCACAACTTTGATCAAAAGTTTAGTCTTACAGTTTCAGAGCATAACTTATTGAATTCATATTCACATTATGTAAGGTTTTCCCTCCAAATCCTGTCTCTGCACTGATATGCCTGTGACATGTACATGTAGCTGCTGTACTCTTACACTCACATAGATTTTTGCTTCAAAGATGTTGAGCATTCAGCCCAGGGGTGGATTAAGACATTTTTTCACTGGGGTGGCAAAAATCAGGCACAGACTTATGCAGTGGTGGCATGCGGTTGGTGTACAAACTCACAAGAAGACAAGACGCACGCACACAACACACACACCCACACAAACACACAACATTTATAACAGTAACACAACAGTAGCAACATATAAATCATCTTAGTCTAATCTTGAAGGTCTCAAAAAGAAGATCAATCAATCAATCTGTATTTTCGAAGCACAAATTCCCTGCAAATGTTATCTCAAGGCACTTTACAGAAAGAGCAAGTCTAGACCGTACTCTTTTTATATCAGTATTTTAATCAGGAGAGACTTGATTAAGAGTGAACAATACGTTATTTAACAGTTTAGAAAAAGATACATTTGCAATGTCCGTCATGATGTCTTTATGTACTCGTAGGGTAGGGAGGCCGACAGCAGGAAAGGCTGCCCCCCCCCCCCCCCAGATACTGGTGGTGGGGATATGATGAGGAGTGGACTTACAGTAAGAGGCGCTGGTCATGCACACTGATAAGATGGAATGGAGGTGACTGGGGTGGAGCAGGGTCACAACAATCAAAATGAAACAACAAACTGACAGCAAGAGAGAAAATATGACAGCGGCAGGGTGGTTGGCTGGTAGAGGTCGTGACAGTTGGTTTATCAGAGTAAACACCCTCAATCATGCGATCAGCAAAGACAGAGGGAGAGGAAAAGAGGGAGTGACAAAGTTGAATGAAGAATAATGAATGAATGTGTGAGGGAATATAAACAGTCTTCCTTCTTCAACTTACGCTGAGCTTCATTTACCCAAGACCCAACATTAATCCACCCTGAGAACATCTATTGGCAACAGATGATGTTTGTTAAAAGTTAAAATTAGGTTCTTGGAAATGCACAAAATTTAATGTAAAGAAAGTTACTTGCAGCCTGTTGCAAAACAGCCCAAACACTTACATTTAACATTAGTCCTACCTTTGACTAAGCAAATCGCCAATCAATGACAGTTTAAAGGTTGGCCCATCAGACATCAGGGATCCCCTGCTTCAGCCCACTGCTTGAACTCAGGCTGTGTTCCCCTTACAATCCCTTCCATCCAATCGAATGCCAGATGTGGTGACCCCACTGACCAATGACCCCAGCATTGTTATGGCTGTTTTTGTTTTATTGTCAAAGCATCCCATACTGAAAGCATACAAACTCTCTAACAGGTTACTGCCACTTCCCCGTCTTCAGAGTTATCATGCATTACTTCTTTTGCTATCTTTGTGATCAACTTTGACAGGATTGTTTCGCAGGCAATCAGAGAGCAGAGCAGAAATCAGATGGTTTACACGCAGATAGAAGCAACCTGAGAAACAGAAGAGATTGAGCAGGAGAACATCTAATCAAGGAGAAATGTGTTTGTGTTCAACATGTGGTTTAGTTTTAGCACAAGCAGAGGAAAAGTGCAAACAGGGCTATATCATAGTGGGTGGGTTTAAAGGGAACGAATAGCAGAAAATGGACATGAAATTAAGAAGTAATGCCCTCAAATTGAAGAAGAAAGAAAGAAAGAAAAAAAACCCATACAGATTTTGCAGGTGAGAAGCTGCTTGATTCCAACAGGAGTAGTGAAATAAGTACAAAAAGATCAGATATGAGCATGGATGACCTTCCCTAAATCTGTGGAGAAGGAAAAAACAAACTGATATTTGAAGGTTCTCTCTCACAGGAAGCAGGATAAACTCTGCTCTTTACCCGCTCTTCAAAAGCCGTGAACTCAAATCCTGCAGCACTCTGTCCGGCCAAAGATAGTGTCTGTTTGTTCCACTTCAGTTAGTCTTCACATTTAGTCACAGATGTGGTTCAGTCTTCAGATTTCTTTCCAGAGATAAAGTTTGTCAGTGATAAAAGAATCCACACACACACACACTCACACACACACACACACACACACACACATCTACATCTGTGTGAGGACATCAATTCCTGTTCAGATGTTTGTGATGTCTCATTGGTTGTCTGTGTGTGTTTAGTCTGAAAGAAGCATCGGGGAACATCAGCATTCAGTGTGGGGGAAGGCTAAGCAAATCCTTTCACCTTAAGCGAAAATAAAACCAGACAAGTCCTGAATGTTAAACATTTCCAAATCAGTGATGAGGCTGGAGGAGGAAAATGTTTACGCTAGACCTGCAACATAAAGAGGAAAGCATGGGATACTTGCCAAGATTTCTGACGTCTAGTGCAACAACTCACAAGATAGAAAAGGATAAATACTCAAAAAAGCAAAAACAATCCTCAATCCACTTCAAACACAATCACCTTGCAGTTATTGGCCGACACTTTTCAGGGTTTCTGACGGATTCCTGGAGTATTTTTTGAGTCGTGTATTCAACTCCAACTTAAAGGACGTTGTTATTTTGGAAAAAGGTCCCTTAATGTCCTTTCAATACAGTACAGACATTGACATTGTCTGTGTTTGGGCTACTGCAAGACTAAACCCAGGACACTGCAAAAGACATTCCCACTTTCTGCTTTTACTACCAGTTTCCTTCGAAACACACACAGACAAACACACAGACTGGATTCACATGTCCAGTCCATTCCTCACCTCCCTCTTCCCTGTTATCCTGCCAAGAAATGCATCAATGAGGTGTGTTTTTTCTGACTTGTGAGAGTGACCAGAGTATTTGATTTTAGCCACAGTAACTGGGCTAATCAGAGAGTGGTGAGGAGTGCACCACTGCAATTTCCGGAAAGGTCACCTCTCTAATGAGGAGCATTAGCCCGTTCACCGGCCACAGAGGAGCAAACAACCATTTTGTGGGACACAAGCAAGTGGAGGGGGGCGCAGCTGAGGTGCCTTCAGGAAGTGAGCCTTTTTTCTGAGATTTCTTCCTGTGGTTTAGCCGTAACCTGAGCAGACCTCAGAAAAGGCAACAAAATGGATAATGACAGGTTTTAAAAGCAGTTAATGTGCCTCAGCATAATGTCTACTCTGTTCAAGGTAACTTGTTCAGTCCAAATGGATAATGGAAATGATATTTGAATATTCAGCCGAGGTCTTTTTCACATTGGAAGTGTCCTACTTTTAAAGGAGATTAGCCTACTACACTTAAGGAAGACTGCAAAGATGTCAGAATGCCAAAAGAAAGCTGTGCACAGTTAGCTTTTATATGCAGATATCCTGAAATAACAGCCATGGTACTGCACATCGACCTAGTTCTGCTTTTTAACTTTGTGCCAAAAAGATGAGATTAAAGGCAAGAAATGAATCCTTACATGCAGCTGTTAGGGGATAGTTTTGAACAGCGCTTTAAAGTTTAAGTGTCATTTGCTGTTGACTTGAAAGGAAAAAAAGATAGTGCACATCTACATGGTCTAGTTAGAGGGAATAGGATAATTCTCTTCGTTGCAGATGTGTTTCAACAAAGATTCTACCCAGCACTATATGTTTGCAAAGTTCTCCACAAACACAAAAACTATGTGGCACGATTGGGCTTTTGTGTGTCTGAATCAAAAGGAAATGATTTGCAGAAGATTGCAAGGAATCCTTTTGGGAATCTGTGACAATCAAATGAAAAGGTGAGCCATTTTGGTAGGCATCATTAATGTCAAAAGAGACTAAACTGAGAGTCACCCCTCAAACTTGAGTGGCAATGCGAACATAAACATTGCACCTGTCAGCTCATTACTGGCGCTTCAGTGTGGCAGCGGAGCTGTTTGCAGGATGGACTGTGGTTGCCTTGCAGCTGGGGTAAATACCTTGCCCTTCTGCTGTATTCCCTGGATTCATTATGCTGCAAGCCAACACACAGGAGGAGATGTCAGGAGTTACCAGTCCCATTACCCACTTAATCCTTTAACAGGGGCCTTTAACATGTTGAATGAGACTGATATTGATTCAGGCCGGTGTTGAGGTTTGGGAGCAGGAGATGAGTAGATTCAAACCACTAAAGTACCTTCAAACAGACATTTGAAAGTCATCTGAACTATGATCTCCTTTTCAGTAATTTCTGTATTGCAACCGTAATGGAAAGGTCTATTCATCAATTTCTGTTAATCTAAATCACTCCTCCGATGGCACTCCAAACTTGCTCGTTAGCTCAGTTAAATAATGTGGCCCATGAAAAAAGAAAATCCCTTATAAGGCAGATAAGCTGCTTACCTCCTCAGCAAAAAGGCTGAGCTCAACCTGATGGCAAGACTTTGTTTTTCTTTATTCAATACCAGCTAATGAAGTGATTCAGACCAAGAGCGCAGTCACCCCCGAGTAAGACAGAGCTGTGTGTACTGTGTTTGAATCCATTTTTCTTCATTGGATTAGGAAAAAAAAAATCATCATTTGATTTTGGAGCAGCGATTTCACGAACACTAAGGACAGACTTGTTTACTGGGTCACCAAGTCCACAACATAAGAGTAGGCCTCAACCAATAAAAAAAATCCAACTGCTTTGAAGTCCAAATTTGTCATTTATACATGTGGTAGTGGCTTGTTGATATAAGACAAAGTATGACTTTTTTAGAAGTTATCCTGGGCTGAATTTTTGATCTTTGATCAGTGATACCAAGACCGATGTCACAAATACACAAATATAAATGACAATGAAATAAAGAATACAAATCAGAATAGATATCTGGAACATGTAATGTTTACAACAATAGCCTATTGTTTTGGACTTGATCTATGTTTATTATGTTTCCATATTATGCTCATTTTTAAGATTTACACTTTACTATGTAAAACTTTTGTAGTAGCGTTGCATGATTTACAATTCCTGTTCTTGTTCCCCTGTGCCCAGCATTCAACCATGTTAAGAGTGACTTAGTGAGGTTACTAAAACTTTAAGGTAGAAAAAACCCACGTGGCCGTTTTCATCAAGCTTCCTATTAGATTGAAATAAGATTTGCTCCTAGTGACAAAATTCTTAAAATCATGACGTTTTCTAAGAGTTTCCCCTTAAGTTAAAACCAGATCCTGGTGAAGAATGAAGTAATGCACAGAGCATCTTTGCTCTTAAGAGAGCTCTTACAGTAAGGTGAAAAACTGTTAGGAGTAGTGAGGAAAACTTTTAAGATGCTTAAAGAGTTTATCACACAGAGGAATAAATGGTAGGATGACAATAAAGCTTCTGTAAACATTGAAAGACAGGGAGTTAATTGATTGCTACAGACTAGATGGTGCAGGGATCATGACTGTGGGAGATCTCTTCAGAGATGCACTAACGATTCCCACCTGAAGCAACAGTGCAATATCGCCGCAAACTAAGTGATCTCGACATTAAAATATTTGGCAAATAAATGTGTACAAATAAATGTACCTATCAGCATGTGGCGAGGGTACTGCAAGAGGAGGCATGTGGTCCCAAACATTTTGTAGGCTGTATATTTTAAAAGTGCTGCGTACGACTCATTCAACAGAGATAAAGAAGTGTTCATAATTACATAATGTATGACCAGAATCTATGATAAGGCAGACTGGTTTCACTGTCCTTATTTACCTATTATCACTTAAAGAGCATTTTCATTTCCTTTTTCTTCCACTGTTTTTTTTTTTTTTTATTTCCGAGTGACCAATCGAAGCATTTGAAAGAATGTGTTTTACCTAGCAACAAGGTCAGTCAGTCATTTTGGAGTTTTTTTTTTTTGTCCAGTTGAGGCATTGTGTTGACTCAAGCAGCTTATCAGGAAGTCTTGTTTTGTTGATTCATGAAATGAAAGGTTCTTAAAAGACTTTTGTTGTTGTGTGATTAGTAAAACACAAATGGGATGCTGCTAAGTCAGCAAAAAAACACCAAATGGGTGATTAAAAGTGATTTCACATAAATTTGCAAAACCTGGTCCTCAGATACGTGAGTCAGCTCGTATGACAGCTCTGATTGTGAAAACCAATATTATCAGTGACAAGGATAAAGTTTGAGGGTGCTTTGTGGTGTTATTTTTATTTTTTATTTGTAGCAATAGCCAGCATACACATCTTATTTTAATGTAATTGTATAGAAGTCCTGCATAGTGATCAGATACAGAGCTGCCTGCACTGAATTGTCTTTAAAGAAGGGACTTTTTGTTTGGTCTGTTTTTTTCTTCTTTTCATTAAGGACTATCACTAGAACCAAAGTATGCTGTTTAAAAAAAAAACACCTTTTACTTTCAGAAAAACAAAAACCTGTTCTGTGTTGCAGTGTAAAAACCTGTTCTGTGTTGCAGTGTACGACAGGTACTTCTGCAGCTGCTCAATTGATAAACGAGCATCTCCACTGACAAAGGGCTCTTTAAAACTGTAAACCTTTTTTATATATCTATTCATAGTCACATAAATGTTTTATAAAACATTTTTTTTCTTTGCTGGAGGGATGTACAGTATAGCTGTGTGTTGTTCCTCCTAGGGGCATGTCTTTATATCATTGAAGAGCCATTTTACTGTTCTACTGCGACTCTCCCGGGGGAATATTTTATCTGCCGGAGATTTTTTAATCCCGGGGTTGTCTTGCCTTGAAGAAAAACTGACAAATTCCCTCAATAATTGTGGTAAATGACTGGTTGTTCTGTTTCTAATTGATCACTTTTACCCATAGGCCTTTGAGCAACAACGTATATTACGTAAAATGTCAGTATCAGACGCCATGAAAAGGTCTGCATCTATGGAGACTCCCTGATGTGTGCAGGTAAATGAGTGTTAAAGGTGTAGTGCTAAGATTGTAACACCGGTAGTGCAATTTAACTCAATTAAAAATTGTACATCCTTTGATTTTTAATTCTACTTTTCAGTTATTATTAATTCATGAAAAAAATCCGAGACCTTGGAGAACTCAGTATTCCCATCTCAATCTTCAGTTTTATTTGCACATGAGCATCATTCACCGATGACATCTCTGCAGGCGGTTTGAACCCCATCCAGCATTAATGCCTTAAGGGCCACTTTTCTGATTAGCAAATGATCAATGCCTTAAGAAAAACTGTCCATATGCCACACATCATTAGCCAACTCTCCCTGAGCACATAAATGTGCCAAGGCATGTCTTTGGCTCCATCAGTCTCGACTTTCCCAATGTTCACCTTTCTGTACTGTGAAGTTTCTCTCTCTTCCCCCTCTGGCCTTTGTGACTGGAAATCCACACCATTACACAGGGTACGAGAGCTCAAGGGATTACTCACAGACGTTAGTTGATACACGTCTTTGTCAAACCTACAAACATTGTTATGTTACCTCTGACAGTCATTTTGGCTGCTGGAGGGGGATTGGTGTCACATTGCTTCCACACTCTTTAGACCACGGAAACCTTTCTCTGTCAAGTAACTGCATCAAAATGATAAACACGTTTCATCTGTTGGTAACATTCATACAAGATAAATGCAGTGCTGTTATAGCCGGAGGGAGAGACAAGTTAGAATTCATAGGTGCTGGCAGAGTAGTACGTTTTAAGGGCAAGGCGACACTTATCCTGCAAATTAAGGATGATGTTTACAGCTCATCTGCTGCCTCGCAGATGAACAAGTTCACGCCGAGTTCAGGGAGGTGCAAAGAAGTTTTTCAGATGGATTGTTTTTGAGAAAAAAAACTAGGCCAATGGAAGAGCACTGACATGCATTGACCAGTGAAGCCCTAATGTTGCTTTTTCCCCCCCTTTTTTACATCTACCAGCACCAGTTGCTCCGTGGATGAAGCGCAGCATTTTTAATCGCTAATCGTGCCTTTGGGATGGGGAGAGTGTCCCAGTTTCAGAGGGCCTCTGGCTGACAGATCAATTTGACATTATATTAATGGGAGCCTCACAGCATTTGGAAAGCAGTCTTTAATCCAATGTACTACAAGGAGGGAAAGTGCAATGAGAAGCAGAAAAAGGTCTCTGAGCAAAGGACCAAGGCAATCAAGAAGTTAAAGCTAGACACTGTGCTCCCTCAGAGAGAATAAGGTTGTTGTATTGCCTGATTTAATATTACTTATTTCATGTTGAACACTAACAGATCATTTATGTCTGTATAACTATTTACTCTGCTCACTAAATATACGTGCAGTGTATAACTATTGAAGCCATCAGAAGCCATTTTTTTTGCTATTTAAATTTGAAAACTGTACACACCATAACATAGAAGTATTGTATTTATTATATTGATATATTTTGTGTTGTAGTACTTGAGATCGGTCTTCAGCTCATTACTCGAGACCACTTTTTGAAGGTCTCTTCTCGGAAAATGAAAGCATATTGACTTGGTCTTATCTCGGTCTCAGACTCTCTCTTAAAGTGAGAAACTGTAACACTATACTGTACTTTACCAATAAAGTATACAACTCTGATTCCAATGATTGTAAATATTCACAGAGTTTCTGTTGATAAACCGAGGAATCCAAATGTAAAATTTTTGAAATGTCCTTGTTTTGCAATCGTTTATTTTACAGTTTTAATAATGATTGCTGTTTATTGTTTACTTTGATGACAAGTTGTACATTTAGAACTAAGATAATTAAAACTATCATTATTTTACCTTGAAAACACAACATCATACTGATTCAATTGAGATTCTACCTCTTTTACAAACACCTATGAGCCATGCAGTTACAATGAGTATCCTCTTTGTGTTTATAAATAGACTGACCTCTCTTAATCATTTGCCTTTCTATTGACTACCAGGTGTTTTGTGTGCTGATTACTGTTGGCCAGTAACAAGTCATTTGCTTTGTTCCTTTGATTTGCTATTGAATACACTTAGTGCAAATGAAGGCAATGCAACAGCTGCAGGCTACTAGCAACTAAAAGATTGGCAGTCCATTTTGCAATTTCCAATAAAGATCTGACAGGAAGTTTGAGTGATCGTTGCTGTGGTGTGATGTTTCTCCTATGGTTGGTTTAAATGATGACTTTTTGGCAACAGCAATTGTTTAGGTGAAATAAACATCAATATACTCAACAGCGGGGTTGTCATTAAGTTCTTGGATCCAATCAGTGACTTGGACTGTCCCTGCCAATGCTGGTGATTCACATTTTACATGCCTATAAATAACGTATACTCCAAATGGTTAGAATGCAAAATGAGATGATTTCAGCCCATTAAGATGTTGGTTCGATTAGTATTCAGTGTTTTTTTAGAAAATATTTCAGAGCGAAGAATTTCTTCTACCGTCCTACTGCCCTTCTAAATCTCCCAATGCCGAGGCCAGACTACACGTTATAATCCAGATTATAGCCCAATCCTGCAGATTTAGGGTTTTGAGACCTATCTGCACAAAAATCGAGATTTTTAACAGTCTTCTTGCCAGGTGTCGTCTAGCTCAGCCCTCTTTTCTTCCAAAAGTCATCACTTCAGTCGTGATTATTGGTCGGGTACCACTTTTTTTTGTTGAGGGCAAATCAAATCAAACTTTGTTCATGTACACAAGATTAACCAGATAAGCTTTTGCATTATGATTTTCATCTTTAACTGATCCGCGTTATGTGATGGCTTAAAGGAGTTTGTCTATTTCAGTTTTTTTAAGATGATTTTGTCTCATTCACAACTTAACCGGATATGGGGGGCTCAAGTAACAGAGAATTGGCATTAGATTTAATGTTTTTCTCAACACCACATGCCATTGAGCCTTTGCCATTGAAAATGTGATTTCAAAAAGTTTGCATGAAGTTAAACTAATCCATTACTATCATCAAAATAAATGTGTTGCAAATCTCTTGCCAAGAAGTGTTTCAATTCACATTGATGAAATCCATAAAATATGTTGTTCTCTGCTGCGATTAAGGACGATTTCTCCCAGAACAAATCTCTGCTGCCAAGGGTGCGAAGCATTTTGTATTATTGGTTGCAGCAACAAAGGTTTTGAGGGAAACTAAATCAAACTCTGTTTTATACTGTTACATATGATTCCAATCCTGTGAAGGTATTAGAAAACTACACTTTAAAACAATAGAATGTTTTATGGGGTAGTCGTTTTTCATACTGTATAAAGCTGTCATTGTTCTGTTTATTGTTCCACAGTATCTTAGAATGGTGTTAGCATTTTCTGGACTGCTGTTGTTTTCCAACATGGAATCACAGCTGGTGCAATTACTCCCTTTGACACTGATCAACATAAAAAGATTTTTATGACAAAGTGAGAACAAATTGATCAAATAAAATTACTATTTAAAAAGCTATTTAAGAGGAAACTCTGCACATAGTGGCCCTCACTTATCAAACATATGTACGGCAGAAAAATGGGTGTATGGTCATTTCCACGCAAAGTTCGGCACTTATCAATTTGGATGTGAGCAGAGGGTACGCTCAAATCTCACACCAGGTCTCAGCTCGTGTACACACATTTTCAACTCAGTGTGGACTTGCGGTGCAGCGAATCTGTCTGTGTTGGAGAATAATTAGATCATACTATAACAGTGCTTATTAAGACGGATAGATAGAGGTTCACAGATTTACTGTTCGATCAGATATCTCAAATGTATTTTATATTCACCTCAAACGATCTCTGTAGGCTACATTGCTTTTAAAAAAATGTTGAGCAGCGTGAGCTGACAGGCGATTTATTTAGTTGTGTGTTTTATTTGATTAATTTTTGTTTGTTTAATCGATTTACTTTAAAGATTAAAGATAAGGCTGCTTTTGGTAAATACATGTTAAATGTTCAGCGCACAGGAATATCACTGCAGAAAATACTGAGATGAATTAAAACAGAAAAACTAAAAACAGTTAGCCTACTTAAAAAGGACAGAAAAACTTCCAGAGGATAGTAAATACAACTTTTAGCTTCTGAAATATGAAATATTTAGGAATTCAGAACATTAACATTAGATCATAATTAATCGGTATGTCCGGATATTAAACTAATAAATACGCTGATGTGCCACATGCGTAATTGCGCACAGCAGGCGCACTTAGGCCAGAGACTACATGTGACATAATAACGAAATAAGAAATTCGGGGTGCTCTAAGACAAAGTTTTCTCTTCTCTTTTAAAGTCTCATAAATGGCGAAATTCCAGTGCAGCCAACGTTATCCGACACAGATGCAGGTTCGCCTGTACCACTTGTGCCTGATATTGAGGCTAAACCAATGAAGGAAGCCACTCACTCCACGATCTGGGATAATTTCAGGTGGGGTACGGCTGGCGTCCTCCGCTCCGGGAGCTGCTTCTTTTAAGACCCGCAACACTAGGCTACATTGTTGCGATCGTTTGGTCTGAACAGGTTTTTTAAACTAAAAGTATTTAAAAAAATTATATTATAGCCTAGATTATGTATGTTACATATCAAATTAAATTAAATATGAAAAACTCCGCTGGAGTTCGGTTATCCACACCAACGCTGTTGAGATTTCCGTGCAGGCGCATTTCTTCTGAAGCTCTTTAATCCTACATTTCAGGCTGCCAAACAACACAATGCTATTCCTCTTTACTTTTCTCTGTTATGGTGTCACTCAGGTCATATCTCGATTCTCTTCTTTGCGGTATTAAGTATCTCCATGCCGTAAACTCTGGGGGCGAGGACAGCTGAGCCGTGAATAAATAGGAGCGTGGTATTTAAATGACGATCGTTTCCAGCCGCAACACCCAATCTTGCGTACGCTGTGATCAGCCAGATACGCACGTTTCATAGGTCCCACATGGACCCTGTCGTACGAGGATTTCTACACCCAAATCTGCGCTGGTTTCTGCACCAGATTGATAAGTGAGGGCCAGTGACACTATTTTGTATCTACGCTAAACTGACACAACTCAAATTGTATAAAGGCCGATCTTGCCAAACATAGAGGGCTTTTTTGAAGGCAAGACGTGGGTACGTGTTGGCTTGCTGGGAAATAAACCTCTTATCAAGCCACACATGCTTCTTTTGCAGACTGCTGCAGATTCTTCTCCAC
The DNA here is from genome assembly GCF_963930695.1 of Labrus bergylta. NCBI lineage: Eukaryota > Metazoa > Chordata > Actinopteri > Labriformes > Labridae > Labrus > Labrus bergylta. Next base: position 19,683,750 of record NC_089196.1, read on the forward strand.
TATTGTTTACATTTGCCTCTTTCATTATGCAGTATAATGTTCTTTCTGCAGAAAAGCATACCCAGAGCATAATTTTAACACCTCTCTCTGTTTTGGGGAAGGTGTCTACCTTACTGCATGCCAAACATAGCATCGACTGTGCAGCTATTTTAAAAAAGAAATCTATCAAAGTTAGGTTATTATATTGTGAAAAATAAGTCTATTTCTGTAATTTAACTTAGGACAGTATGAATTATATGACAAAGTTTCAATGAAAATTATGGCCACATAACTATGAGTTGTAGAACTGCATTAATTCATATGTTTGTACTGTTGATCTGTTGAATCTGCCTTTTGGTTTTCCTCACCTTTACTTATGCTGCATTCATTTGCTCCTCGGATGGTCCCAATTTCTGATTTGGGAAGTCGTCATTCCGACTTCAGAGTTTTCCATGTGATTTCAGTTCGGAATGTCGGAATGTTCTAACAGTAGCAACAAACAGGGTGGATGCTACGAAGAAGATGTATGAATGTCTCTGTTACAAGTTATATTTCAGCCCCTAATTTTTTTTGGAGTTTCCAAGTTATTGTTCCGACTTAATCAGGATTCATGTACATTTTACAACTCGGAAATGCCTTTTTCCGATGTGTCTGACACCACATGAACGCACCATTAGACACCTAAGTCATCCTAGCCTCTGATTGGACAATTAAGTCACATGGGTGAAGGAACAAGGAAGTGTTCATTTGAAGCAGATTAAGTTTGGAGAAGAGTAAAGTGCTCTTTTAAAAATGTATCCATCTCCATCCTGCTGTTTCTTCTGAACAGGTATGATCCAACCAACAAATCAAACCCTCACAGTTTAAAAAATGTTTCAGGCTCTAACATTAATGCTGTGTAAAAAGTCACAGGATTTATCTTTTACTTCACATGCACTTGGATAGCAGATGCCTTCACATTTTAAGACATTGGAAGTTTGACTTTTCATCGTAGGAAAAGTCCTGAAGTCTATCTCATTTAGCTGCCTAGGCACAATTACAACTGACTCCAGACTGCAACATTAATACAATTAATAGAATTCAACAATAATTCAATTTAGTTAGTCCTATCTTTTTTTAAAAATTGTTTATATAGTTGTATTTTGATCACATCTTAATTGCTCTCAGTTTATTTCCATTTTGCAAACAGGTCACATCTAAGAGTTTATATTTCCTTAGTTGAGAAGATGCTTTCTGTTTCTTTTGGTGATATTTTTCAATATCGTTCCATTTGGGTTGCTACATAATGCTTTGAGGGATTGAGAAGTCATGCTGTCACAGATTCAGCACTCCCTGTGAAGTAAGACAAACATGAGACAGCCAAACTCAAACACATCATTTCTAACCCGCTCCAGAGATAGGATCTGAAAAGTGTTGTGTTTTATTAAGCTCCACACCAGCGCACATTTTCTCTTCGAGAGTTCTGTCAGAATATTCAAACCAAGAAAGGTGAGCTTGTGATGCCTAACGGCTTTATTCACAAAGCAGCTGAGTGATTTGAACAGGTGACCACTGAGGTGTTACTCATGAAATCCTGTTTTTTTTTGCCATATTTTCAAATCAAATGCTAAAGGGCTAACACTTTGCTTCTATTTTTTTTTTTACCCTAATCCAAGCTTCAAAAGGTAGACTACTGTTGTGTCTTGAGGTGATGCAAAATCCTCAAGTAGTTCAGCCAATTAATCACATGTCAACATGTGCACATTTCAATGACAAAAAGAACATCTCCAGCACCTTGTTAGCACTCTCATGGTGAACATGCCCACTTGTCATAATTACCACAGTGAGTGCCAGTGATTGGAAGCAGTCTAAATTGAGCTGGATACCTTCTACGCATGAAGTGTGTGCTGCAGTGGGTCCTCATTTCCAACTAATTTGCCAACAAATGTGAGTAAAAATCATGCCAGAGAGCTGCAGCTGTAACCAAGCTGCTGTGTTGATCAGAAAGGTATGTTAATGCTAGGCCTGAAGATGAGGGATCTTTTCATCATTGACAAATAAACTGACTATTTCTAACATTTAATAAATCTGAAGGTTTCTAAAATGTCAAGAAATTGTGATGAAAGCTCATTATAATATTTGAGAGCACAAATGTTCTTGAATTATCTGTCATGGATCACAAAGAGAAGCAACATGATTACATTTAGGAAACTAAAACAGGCAAATATTTGACATTTACGCACAGAAAAACAACATAATACAGTATCGATGACTTGATTATAACTATAAAGGTACGGCTACATAACACTTGGATGACCCAAACAAACTATTCTCCGTTTGAACTGATTAACTTTTCTTCAGAGCACAGTGTGTGGACAGCATATAGCCAGGAAGCTCCATCAGTCAGTCAGCAGTTCAATCATCTGTGACCTTGTTAGAAGATTGCTCTACAACCAATGCCAAAACAAAATTGCCATTCCTCTCCTGGGCACTGCACCTGTGGTTACTTTCTCGCTGTGGTACCCTGCAATGGTACAGCTTCTGCATTATCTTGAGTCATATGGTCAGCTATGAACATCGGTGTAATCAGACGAAGCCACATGTCTTCTAATTAAAATAAACAAATCCAAGAGTTGTTTAAATTATAACATTTGAGTCTGGATTAAAGCTATTTGGAGATGGCTGTTTTCAAGAGGAGGGATTTCACTTTTATAAGCCGTCAATATTTGTTTTTGGATTTTGGAATTAAGAGTTCCCCACAAATAAAAAAAACATTTTTTTATTGTCTGAGTGTGTAGTTATTTGAAACAATGTCAAACAAACAATGTCATGTGCTCATCAGGGGAACCAGTATATTATTATATTCCACACAGCTGAAGTTCTGCGTGACCTCAGTTTACCCCCCGACATGGAGAACAGCATGAACCCCTTGCACAGTTTCAAAGCATTAGTGAGCATCTATCATCTTCTGCTTTCACAACATGTTATGAAATGATGGAGCAACATTTACAAGAGTACATTATGTGTTGGCTCAGTGTAGGGCAGAGGCTTCCTCCTACTCATCCCTGGAGGATCCAGGGATGGGCAGAGACGGGGGGAGGGAGAGGATGCTTGAAATGGGGTATGATATTGTTATCTATTTAAAGTGTACTGTATATCCTCCTACCTTGACTGAATGTACAATACTGGAGGAAGACCATTTATGGTATGATTTCTCACACGTTTCCTGTCCAAGGCCGAATTCTTGAATGACTCACTTACATATTGGCCACTGACCAGATCCACACACAGCTGAAGCAGGTAAACACAGTGAGTGAGCTTCTGAAATAACAGAAAATGACACAAGTTTGATATATGATGCTTCAGTGGCAATCCAGAAACCTTATACATTGGGAAGCAAACAGCTTTCATGGCAAAAAGGTATTCAGAAATGCACAGTTTTATTTGATATAGGTCTAATCAGTACTCAATACCCGAACCCAAAAGCTAACATTTGACAAGTAGCTACTGGGAGTGACAGCAGACGTTTCATTGCTTCCTGTTGCTTGGCAAACAGCACAATTTGTGTATTTTAACATCATAATTTTACCCAATAACTTGCATTGATTGGAGCACAGATTTGGATCTGTTTGTGGCCACAGCTTGACTCTGATGCCTGGCTTTTAGCTGCATGTCAGCTCCACTTTCTCTCCCTAATATTTCCTGTCCTATCAAATAAAGGCAAAAATGCTGAAATAAAATATTCAGATATTAAGGTTACATATTATCAAAATACACTTGACCATGTTATAAGATTTATATGTATACCTAGTCTGTCCAGAAACCCCAAAATTACGAGAGAAGTCCACCCTCTCTGTCTTTTGCCTGCTCTACTTTCCAGAAAATGGGTTTTCTAACAGGCCATGAGGAGATTTTCCCTTTATGACATCACATAGGGCAGTAACCCCTCCCCCAGGTGGGTGACACTCCCACAGCTAGCAGTTTGTTCTGCCCTCTGAGTCTGCCTTCTCACTGTAAATAATTGGGCATGGTGCAAGAAAGTCCAAGCCACCCAAGCCATTCCGGAGGGGCATGATCGAACACAGCTCACAACACAGAAACAGCCTGTGCTGAGCAAGGCTGAGATAGAGTGGTTTATATGCATGATATACAATACAGTATCTGAGTTGGTTTCTGGTAAGGAACTTCAAAGACATACTTTGGGGAGCTCTGAGACTTATCCTAAACTGGTTGAAAAGGAGAATTGCAGCTTACATTATGTTTCTTCGTATTTGCTAAGCAGGGATGTTATTTATCTTTAATCCGAAAGGTTAACTATTCTTTAGGTTTTTATGGTACAGCTGAAGAAAATTAAGCTCATAACTTGTGATCAAACATGTTTTCTCCTCTGGCTCTTTGTGCTTGTTTGAGAATTTGGAATGGATTTGGTCTTCCTAAGTGGACAGAGATATTTTGTCAGTAAAGTGTCATAGACACTGTAACTGTAAAGCTTTATAATTCTATCTATAGGAAAGTGTGTATGTGTGTGCACTTTGGTATATGTGCCTTTGTGTGTGTGTGTGTTTCTTTTCCATTTAGACTAGTGGTTTTAACTGTTTAGTGGTGTAACTATTCTTCCTGACCTGCTTGGTAACCCTCTGCAAAAAGATGGCTCGATCGATGTTAAGTTGTTGGTATCAATTGATACCGAAACCCGTCGGGAGTCTTACAGTAAATACGATGTAATGAGGTCAAGGAGCAGAACTTTAAGTACATGTTAACCTGCTAACCACAAAAGAGAATCAGGTTGAAAAGGAGGAACACCAAGAGTGGCAAAAAAAAAACGGGACCAACCTTCCCTAACAATGACTTAGGAGAATCTTTGATATACTGCGGAGTAGAAGATCATACATTATTTGTTGGATTTTGCCATTTTTTTAGATAGCACTTAAGACCAAAATCCATGTAAGCACTGTACCTGAAACCTCCCATGATGAAAAAAAAATAATTTGTTGAATGAAAAAATATACAAAAACATACAGTAGCATATTGCATTCACATGGGAAAATAAACATTGTCTTTCTATGAATTAATAAGATAATTATCTCAGAATAACGAGTTACGTGTTTATGAAAAAATATAAAATAAATGTGATGTCTTTCTGAATTAACCGGATAAATGTCTCTGAATTACGAGTTCCCTCTTTATGAAAGATAGAACATTGTCTCTGTTCTTCTGAATTAACAAGATAATTATCTCGGAGAAAAGAGTTTTATTTTGATAATAAAATACAAATTCTGCTCCGTCTGAGACAATTATTCCAGAATCACGAGTTCCTTCTTTATGAAAAATAAAATAAACGTCTCTGTTTTTTCTGCATTAACAACATAGTTACCTCGGAATGAGAGGTTTCATATTTGTCTTCTGTTTTATCAGCTGTGAATGCAACACACCGTATGTTTCCGTGGAAACCTCAATAAAAGTTAGATAGTAATATGTATTGACTAATCCTCCACTTTGATTCATTTAGTACTTTCATTCATACATCAGTTGTGCTTTCTTTTCATTTCAAAGAGGGTGCATGAATGGGCTGTCACCTAGACATTTTAAAATTATACATTCAAAAAAGAACCATTCTGGACTTCTAATTGCAAAGCAATCAAAAGGCTAAATTGTCCATTATATTAAATGGGCTAATTCAAGGAAACTGGTGTTAACTCTGTGTTTTATACTTGAGACTATGGCCTTTAGAAGGTCGAACAATCTTTCATATAACTTTAGTTATTAGCCTGTCATTTCACCATAATTGCAATAAAGATGAGATGAAAAAATTACATTTTAACAATGACCGAATTGGCATCAATGTTCTGTGGTCGTTGTTGATAACTGAATGATATAATTGGCATGGGTTGTTAAAAAAGGTTTACTTTCCTATCCAGCTGTTAAAGTCATAATTGTCTCCGGCTTCCATGTTGAGGCTGACTGATAAGAGTTATGGCATTGGAACTGAGGGAAACCTGTGGCCTTTTGAGAATAAATAAAGGTTTGAATTGAATTGAAGGTTTTGTGGGTCACTTAACCTTCAACTCCCTGATAAATCCTTTGTGGCCTTGTTGACAGCATCCTCTTATTCTATGGATGACCTTGTAAGAGTAACATTTGGCAACATCACTTCAGGGGTTGTATTGTACCCCAGCTGTTTGCCCTAGAAGACAGTTTCACATATAGTACAATGGAACATCAATTTTCTTACTATTTTCCCCGTGGGATTAAATATTGATCTTTATACCTTGCAGCAAACTCACATGAGGTAAACTCAAACAGTGGGGGAAAAAATGTGTATTAGCCTTTTCAGCAGCTGAGAATTCATATCATGCTCATAATAACAGTGATTGTGTCTGCGACTGTCCGCACAAACTCCTAAATTGTCTCATCTGTATTCCATCTCTAAAGCGCCTCGCTCAGTAGCCTATTGCAGCGGCGGACTGATTGTTGCAGGATTTATTAATAAAACATACACTGCCCTTTCATTTTTTATCCAGCCGTCTTCCTAACCTGTGATTATTTTTAATGACACAGGTGCAGTGCTGTCCCAGGAAACCTGATGACACAATCACTTGACCAGAGGTGAGCTCAAGTAACACCCCCTCCCCCCTATAAATGTCCTTCCTAGCAAACACCCATAAAAACCTTCACTGAGTGCAATTAGATTGAAACTATATATCAACACAGCCCAGATCAATAAAAGTGACATAGCTAAAGCCAGGCAGCAGGAGACATGACAACACCTTTATATTGTGATTCTTTAAGCCATTAATGAGGCATTTTACACCATGTCAGCTTGGCAATGATTGATGAGGCTTTATTTATCCAGACTGTACAGTAAGATTTCCCAGATCCCACCGAAAAGACAGAACCTTAAGAAACAAAGATATTCCAACGTAGCCATCAGAAATAATAACTCTAATCTGTATGAAATTAGACACATTTGCTCAAAGGTATCAGATATAAAGCTTCCAGCCCAAAGTGCTTTTGAGTAATCATAAAATGGCTCGGGCCTCTAATGTGCCAGTGTATTCAACATATAATGAGTATAAAAATAATGTAATAGGAGCTTTTATGCATGATTAAGTCTTTGGAAATAGAATGTGTAAAAAAAAAGCTGTGAATCAAGTTCATTTCAATGCGCAGCTTAAAAGGTAAGGAACCAATCACTGATGCAAGACAAGGTGAAGGATAAAAAGAGACAGGCTGTAAGGCAAGAGTAACTGTCTGGTATTCATCTCCAGGCGCTGAGACGGGCTGCCTGACAGTGCCGACATTCGATCCCCAACGCACCTGATAGGGCAAAACCCATCGAGCAGAGTTGAGTGTACCGAACCCTGACTGTATTGAGCAAGGAGCGAACGCAGTCGTGGGATCAGAAACGGGAGACAAGAAGGCAAAAAATTGATTGTGCATTTGCTGAGACGAGGAAAGGGCCAAAGCTTCGCAAATGCCAAGAAATCTCATAGCTGCGCAGGGGTTGGTGAATCGGTGCATTTAAGCATTGTGTTGTTAATGGAGGAAAATGGGACGTCTGTGAATGGACTTTGGATTGCGACAGTTGAGGTTCTACATTTCTCAAATCGTCTGTAGTTACCTTACAGATGGATCGATTCTGCAACACAGCCTCATTTACTGGAAATATCTCCTTTTATTTTTTTTTTACATCAAGAACCTCAGCCTGTTCCTAAAAAATTAACACCATCATAAATAATGCAGTGTGAGCTAACTTTTCTCTAAATGAGCCCAACTGTGTCCACACTGTGTTCAGATCTAATTATGTGTGTTTCCAAACATGATAAGCCTCTGGCTTTTTTAGGAAAACGCTCAGTTAAATGTGACAACGAGCTCAGCCTAACATATGCTTACAGTGCTTGTAGTGCAGCTGCAGCCTTTTTGGCATCATGCATATTATAGTGCTCTTATGTTTCCTTCGATACATGCATGCATGACGGGAAGCACATTTAGGAATTTCTCATACTGTCTCGGTACAGCACTTAATATTTCATGCAGTCTTTAAGGTGCCCAAAGAGACTGCAGGCCTAAACCACAAGACACTCCAGGAAACCTCATCCTGGAACATACTGGATACATAGTAAGTCTATTCTAAAGAAGAAAAAAAAACGATTAGATGAATAGTAAATTTCCTGTAAACTTACATACAAAGCCCTGTGAGGAATTATTATACAATATAACATTTATTTCAAAGAAAACTAAACTAATTAAATTAAAGGCTTGACTTCTTACAGTCCATACTTTCCTTCATCCAGCAATAAATCTCAGATTAGCCAACCATTGTTTATCACATATATATATATATATATATATATTATGTCATGCATATTCTTTTTAATGAATGTTACATATATTTATAGCCCTTGGAGGAATTGTTATGGAATTAAATCAGTTGAGCTTTAATAATTTAACCTATGCCAGTGTCTTTGGATTTACTGAAGGCAAAGAAATAATGAAGTCATATGTTGATTCATTACTTCATTAAACCATCGAGAAACAAACTGACGACTGTTAACTATGCGTCCATTCAGCAGTCTGACACTGTTTATTTTCTGTAATTGGAAAAAGCATGAGCTGTTTTAAATGCTTCAGAACGAATGCAGTGATTTACTGAAAGAATTTGACATGTTTCTCTCTTTGTATAGTCAGTTCCATGATGTAATTTTGTGAAACATCTACAGTATTCACTTAAATAGAATTTTCACTTTCAAGGAGAATTTTTGACTGTATTGATCACAAAGCTCTTACACGACACGGCTGAAAGATCCAGAGAGGCCTGACACTGTGAAGAGTTAGCATAACGTTTGATCTTGAAGATTTCCAAAATCTCTAAGTACAGTGTTATCCACTGCATAAATCATCCATGTATTTATCTTCAACACACCCTGCATTCATATTGCAGATTATGATGAAATTGCCTCTGCCGCTGACAAGTTGCTGGCAATCCATTGTAATCTCTGATGACAGGTTCTTTCAGGGACACCAAAGTTAAACTTGTGCCAACAGGGAAAGAAAACTTGTACTTTGGGGGTAACAAATGGCTGATATCGTCCTGAAATGGAGCATTGGTACTCTTTTTTTCTCAATTCCTGTTCAACTCAACTTCCAATCTATATACGCTTTGTCTTAACGCTGTTAATGATTTCAGACTTCCCATCTTTCAAGCTCTGTATGAATTCTGTAGATACCAGAATCTGGATTGTATATTAGGTGCACTTCGAATCTATTCTATTCTTACAGGCAAGAAGTACACATCTAGCCCTTCAAAATATTTGCAATGTTCATTTTTGTTATCGTTTATTCATGAACCCTTTTGCTACTGTCCAGATTATTATTTTTTTGTATATTGTGATGTTATGCTTGGAAATAAATCAATGGAATAAAGGTAACCAAGCAACAACCTCCAGTAAATTAACAGGTGTTATGGCTCAAAGAGTGGCCGTGTTAACTGGTGACTTTCAGCTGAATGCTTTTGTGGTTTTATTAGTTTTGGAAATAATCATTAAATATGTCTTTAGTGAAAACTAAACAAAGAGACACTTGTTAGGATGCTTCCGTGGATAGGAACAGTGGATTGTGTGCCATCCGCATCCTGGTTATCTGAGTAGTCTTTGCTAACACTCTCAGGATCAAAGTGTTTTAAAAATGAAAACCTTTGTTTTCTCATTCTTTTCTTCTGCATTAGTTTGTTTTATACTCACATCCAGATTATTTTAGCTGTTTAAGAAGGCAGTGTCATTTAATGTATCCTTACATGGCATTTGTTTACTCTCTGATGTCTGAGACACTAAATCAGTGTCAGTAGACCCGCTGCCATTGGATCCTGAGAGCTGGGGAAGGGAGGTCGGGATAGGATGCAGCAGTAGGAGAAGATTTATAGAAATATTTTTCTGAAATTAATTCAGCCTACCATACCGTGAAGGAAGAATTTCAGTTGGTTACTTTGCAATTTTCATCAAGCAGAGCTGGTCCACTTTTCGCCACTCTTTCCACAGTTCGCCTATACAGACGTGCCAGCCCTGGTGACGTTACTCAGGCTTCTTCCATTATATGTCTTATATTTACAGTCTATGTATTTAACAGACACTGGTCATGTTGTTACTTTTTGCATGTTTAATGGACGTGTTTTGCATCACTTACATGCTTTAAAGGATTGGGTATACTGTTTGTATCCAGTATACAGTAAGCTAAATACCCAAATCTGCTAAAACTACCCTTTTATTATTGCTCCTTGATAATTGCTTCTGCAATGTTAATACAAAAATCAAATGCAGTTGATGATATGATCTGTCACTGATTGCATTTAATATGATAACTTTCATATGAAATCAATGTATGATAATTACGCCCCCATTGATTGCTTGTGACAAGAAACATTTGTTTACAGTTTGTGAAACTACTATACACCAGTGTGATGTAGTTTCACACGAACAACAGAGAAGTGACTCTGTTTAAACAAGCAGGAAATGATCAGCTCAACTTTCGAAATGTTCAAATATTTTCAGCCACACTTAATATTATGAACTCCAGTACTAGAGAGCTATTTTCTAAAAAAAAAGGAAAAAAAAGAGTATTAGACCTCATCTCTGATTAAATCACGTCAAACATCTTACAAACATTTACTGTATCGCTTTCAAACGCTTTATCCACAAGTCATCAACATTTAATATAAAAGACTAGTTCCATGCTAATATCAAAAACTGAACTTCACTTAGAACATGTGATCTGATTAGGTCTGAATTTTAACAAGATAACTCCATTTTTCTTTGATCTGATTTTTCAGATCTAGAGATTTTCAAGGAGAATAAAATCCTATCAGGCCCTAAATACATTGATCCATGGTGCCTCCTGTGGTCAACATTTCTACAAGCTTCATCAGGTTGCATGAATGAATTTCAGTTCAAATGAAAAAAAAACCCAGCAACATAAAGTATTGTACTGTGTAAAATCAGAACCTTACATAGTAGCTCTTGACTCACTGTTTATATCAGTATCCTGCTAAACCCCCACTAACTGTTCTCAAAGTTTCATGATTATACGTTTACTGAAAATATATATTATTATGCAATGCTGAAATAAATTAATTTCTCAGTGATATAACCTTAAAAAAAAACACAATTTCTGCAGCTAACATTAAAAAATCGTCCATCATTTCATTCAAATAGTTTGTTTTCAACGTTTGGCAAACAATCAGAAGGGCCGAAGCATACTGTAGTCTGGAGTTAGCTGTTATTGCCATAAGATAGTATTGGAGTTATGTCCAAACCATGTAGAGGGCCCACACGGTGAACCTCTATAATCCGAGCAGTCGATACAGAGGATCAGGGCTGCTGTTTGGCCTTTTGACGGCACTTGATTGATCAGCGCCGTCTTGCCATTTGCCAAAATGGATGACGAGCGAAAAGAGCTGCAGTCAGGGCTATCGGTTACCTTTGAGAAGCTGACCTTCAAGGCGGTGAGGTTGCCAAGGGCCAGACAGCTTTGACTCCACGGCATTTAAGCTCAAGCCAACACCGACCTGCATTGATGGGAATTTGAGTTTGTTTGTTTTATATCCATTTTTTGACAACTTCAGCCAATGATACGAGGTATACCCATGATGTGAGTAATATAGAAATGATAGAAAGGCTCTGGATTTCCATTGTGTTAAGTCCAAATGCAGTGAAATGGAAATGAGTACTGGTTGGAGTCTTTTCATAGGATATGTGGGCAATTAGGAAAACATAATGTCCTTTCTTCTAAAACCATAAAACAAATAATTGTTGTACAACCAGTTGATGCAACTATGAAACCATCAATAGGGTGACCATTCTTTCTGCTTCATCTAATATTTTATTCAAACATGCTACGTGTTTAATGGTGAGACTTCAGGCCAAACATACAGAATAATTGGTCCTCCAGGGAAAAGGTGACAGCAGTGCAGCCGGCAGTAAGTGACTCACAGCTTTCTTACAGGTCTTAGGTGCATCAGGGCTGGGAATTTCTCCCATGCATCAGCAATGTTGTGCCCACAGCTGTGTGATGTAACTGCCCTTTATTCACAAGGAAGCAACGGAGCAGTAAAGATCAATTCCAGTCCTATACTCTCTTTTTCTGCTGTATACATTTAGATCTCAGTAGCTGAAAGACACTCAAAGAGCCGGAGAAAACCCACTCAATCCTCTGTCTCTACGAATGTTATAGTGTGGCAGCACTTAGTCCTCTTTAGCAAGAAATACAAGAAAATACATGATAGTATTTATTTACATGTAAAATTAAAAAAAATGTGAACATGTAACATACGTTTCTTCACCTTACAACACAAAACACTCCCAGCACACCTTAAACTGATTTGATTATTTAATCTTTCTAAGAATAAGATATTGAGTTTGTTCTGCTCCTTGGTTTGCGTCTATAATTGCCTTGCTAAGTTTTTTTAAATTTTTTTATGTGGTCCAAATTTTCTTTCAGGGTGCACTCATGCCTTAAGGTTTAATGGCGATTGTCAGCTCAATACTCAAGTAACTGCATCCTAGATTCGCCACATTTTTATCGGGGATCTCCTTCTTTTTTAGAGCGGGGGAAATGGCCCTTAATTGATTCCTCTGCAATTAAATACAAAGTCAGTGGTTGATCTGTAATTGAACCTTTAAGTACAACTCGGTCCAGTGATAATGGTAGCTCCAATATAAACCCAAAAGCCCGGCGAACAACAAGGTGCATTTTGTCTTTAATCAAAGCAGCACTGTACTTGTTTGTACTGCCCAGCAAGACAAGTTGGCAAGCCTGTGAATGTTTCACAGCAGCTCTGTAATTTCAATGAATTATCTCTGTGACAGGAAAACAATAATTAAACTGGCAGTGAAGCCTCCAGGCAGGCAGAGCTAGCAGTAGCCTTTGTTGTAATGCCTTTTCACTTTCCTATTGACAGCTACACCTGTTGAGTTTCATTTCTTTGTGTATGCTGAATGTCAAGCCTATGCCCATGGTTAGTCTACAAGTGTGTTATTGATTGCTGTGATGGAACATCTTGGAGGAAATCTGTTTTGGTCCATAACTCCATGTCAAACAAAGCCAGATGTACCAGCTTTACCCGACACTCACCTACAACCTCTGTCACATACTTGTTAGAACAGTTGGATAAACTGGTCCCCTGCTGAGAGTGGCAGAGCGATGTGCCTGACAGCTGCAGCTGCCCTTTTCCCAACCATCAGTGTTTTTTTTTTAGTTGGTGAGGATGCGATCAAACAGAAGGGGTGCAATCTTTGGAGCATGCTGTGTTGGATGTTTCCACCTCGCTCATCCTTCAGGATTAGTGTTTAAACCATGACCCACTGGCTCAGGGATGATGAGAACACTGTTCCAATCTCCTCCTCCCTGGCAGACTCGGCAATCCTCAGCATGGACACAGAAAATTGTGTCCATCAGAAATGACTATCCCTCTCTACCACTACTATGGCAAACTGAAGTTAGATTCTTCAGAGTTTAAAAGTTTTTTTTGATGGTCTGATGCCCAGATCTAACTATACGTATGATCTAAAAATGAGCTGAAACTATCACATTTCTATATAAATGTACAAAAGAGCATTGTAATTCAATAAATGCGACAAAGAGTATAATGAAGATTTAAATCTGCTTTATTCAGACACACTCCGACTTTGACTTCAGCTCTTGGTTTCTCACTTGGATATATGCACCGCAATTAGCATAACAAGCCCCATCCTTGTTATGTGGAGAAGCTCTGCTGTCAGTGGTAGCTAAGCGGGTTATAACTCACTTCAGATTCACAGAGCTTTACCTCTCATACTTTTCATGTAAGTATCACAGTCTCTGTCTGGTATTCTGCTGTTTGCCTCATTAAAGAGAAGTTATGGAAAATGAATTGGTTTCAGGTACAGACTCCTCTCCAGTTTCACATCTCATTTGGTGTGTTTATCTGGAAAGCTTGTTCCATTGACTTAAAGCTCCTGTGAGGAGTTTTTAAATGATTATTAAACTGACTGAAATTATTTCAACATCTCTACATGACCTTTGAAACATACCATAATTGCTCAGTTAAACTAATCCTAAATAGTATTTCCAATGCTTGAAATGCTGCCGCCGGGTATGGTGTCAGACGAAATGAGTTACCTTTTTTGTTGAAACATTACTTCTGTACCACATATACAGGGAAACAATCAGGTTAGAAATAAGAAAAAAAGAAATAAGGTTTACTGGTTTGTCTATAGGGGTTGCCAAAAATTCACACAAACCCAGTGTCCCTCAGATGAGATTTAAAGGGGACATATTATGATAAATCCACTTTTACAGTGTTTTTGAACATATATTTGGGTAACCTGAGTGTCTACTGACCCACAAAATGTGAAATAAACCCATCCAGCCCTTTGTTTGTGGTCTGAATAAGTTTTACAACACAGAGAAAAATGCTCCGTTTCAAATTTGCTCAACTTGCGATGTCACAAGTGGGAATTTGGTAAAAAAAAAAAAAACCCTCCCCTCCCCTCCCCTGATAAATCCACCCATCGACTCCACCGCTAGCCTAGAGCAAAACCTTTGCGCAGGTCCGCCATTTTTATTCTCGCTAACGAAGAAGTGTTGTCTATTGGGAAAACTCAGGGGGGGGCTCACTGCATTTAAAGAGACACACACACCAAAACAGAGCGTTCTGAAAGAGCTGGTTTATACAGGGTCACAAACTCATCTGGTGCTTGATTCATGTTATATTTTGACCAAAGCACAGCACAGATGTTTCATTTAGTTCACAGTGGATTGTTTGAAAATGTGGAAAAGGGCTATAATATGTCCTCTTTAAATTCACATAAAAAGTATGTGCTAAGTCTTCTTACTTGTAGTTACAATATGGTTTCCAAATGCGGTAATTTCTATATTTTTAACACTCTTACAAATAGTAATCTGCCCATTTAGGTACACATTTTTTTCACATCAGTAATTTAATTTGAACAAAAATTTGATAACGTTTTGACCTTTCCTGATGTCCATTTCAAAAACTAAACCAGATGAGAGATGCCAACAGTATCACCAACTTAATACCAGCTAGGCTTAGCTAAGCTGAGCTACCATTAATGGCCGCTTTACCTTTACTCTTCATTACTTTGGTTTTAGCTGAAGACCGTGTAAAAGGAGATCATTCAAACAGATGTATCCAAGGAAAATAAAGACTTATGTCACTTTATTAACATTGTTTGAAATAGATTTTATTTTTTAGGGACAATTTTAACATGTAGTTTCAGTACAAAACATGAAACTGATTTGCTGCAAGGAGAGTTTATAACTGTTGCTACTTTATAACTCTTGCCTTGGGGTAAGGAGTGTATACAACAGTGTATGTGAAGAAGAGTATTGTGCTGTGTATCTGTGTTGTGGATGCTGCATTTTTACTGTATTGTTTTCAGACCGCATTGGATGCTTGAGCTGATCGATTTCAAAGCATAACATTTTTGCCTCATTTGCGGAGAATTCCCTTCAAATGAAGTTATGTCATGAATAAGCACTCACTGGCAAAGCTTCCTTTCGAATTCAAGCACTAATGATGTGCCTTCTGCTTTAAGACTAATCTGCCCGTGGCTGGCAGTCCCTCTCAATGGCAAATCCCTATTAGCAAAGACTGTATGTGACCTTTCATATGGAAGATGTTTTATGTGAGGGAGGTTTGTGTTTCAAAGGTAATCAGATGCAGTCTTATTTTGCACTGCCTACCCGACAAATAACAAACATAGTCACATTGAAATGTACGTGTTACAGGCTGTATTTCTGACCATACAAAGCGTTTTATGCTTCTGCCGTTAGACAACTTTCCATTCATTAGACAGAAATTAGTCGAGAATTTGATGGTTGTTTGTGTTAATCATGGAATAAATACTCTTCCCTTCCCCATAAAACCTTTGATCGAGACTCCAGTCTTTGCTACTCCTCTCCTGCCCTTTGTATAACCTTAGCTGGATGGCCTGCTCAGCCCAGCTGGTGATGGTTCAGAGGCACACACAGCTGTGTGGGCCCCGGCCTAGAAGGCACTTGTTCAGGGACCTGAATACGATTAGTCCATCACCCAGTGCTTCCTGCTCCAAGGCTGTTGTCCAGGGTCCCTGAAATGGGGTGCCAAGGCCACAGCGCTTCCTGTCTTAGCTGCTGCTTCTTTCCTTGGCTGTGCAGGGGAATAGACAAGCTACTGTGCTTATTTTAAACAAGGAGAGAACACTTCAAAGGAGCACTGATCCCCTCAGCCCCATTTCCACTGCTTGTTTACTGTCTTGACAACTAAAAAGAGTTTAGTCCCTGGGAGCGGTGTTCTCTGTGAGTAATTACTTTTTATCTGTTGAAAATGGGTTCTACCTTTTTTTTTCACTCAATAATGAACACGCTATATTGAAAAGATTGCATTTTGATCACCTTCGTTTTCTCAGAGGTTTGAATTCATGCATTTGAAATGAACCATTTCAGTCTTTAGGGGTTGGTGGATTACTATCTGTAATTTCTGGCAAACAACACTTCACTAAGAAACTGTTTAATATGTATAAATGTAAGATGATCTATTCCGAAAAGTCTTGACGTAACATAATAACACAAAGTTTGCTAATATGGAGTTGAGGTTACTCAGAATCAAGTTTCTTACTGATTTAGTTTTGTAATCTAGCAACAATGACGCCACTCATTAAACATGCCCACTGATGTCCTTTTAAATGGCCCACATCAAAAAGACAGTTTTTACAGTTTAAGTATAATATCGACATCACTTTCAAAAACTAAAAAAGAAGCAAAGTGGAAAGAAAACCTATGGAAGGGATTTTTCTACATAACAAAACAGTCTCACAGCTCTCCTTTGAAACGAAGAATGCTGTCACCTCAGGCAGAATTGAGAAAACTTTAATTGAATGCTATCAAAAGTGCTGTCAATACTGCTCACTGTAGATTCTCCAAAAAGGAAAAAAAAAATGGCTGTCTGTGTCCAAGAGCCCAGAAGAAAAAGAAGATTCCTCTCATCTCATCCAATCTAAAGAGCATACACACTCAGTACAGGGGGAGGCGAAGGAGGGGAGTGGAAGCAGAGGGAAAAGGGGAGGAGAGAGGCAAAGATTCTCCTCTAATGAGTATCTGGTGGGTGTTCTCCTGGAGTCGTGACTTGTTTGTTCTTCTATTATTCCCTAAGTCTTCTATCCCTCCATCCCTTAGCAAGTGAGGACCCCGGCTCAGAGAATAAGATATCACCGCAGCGTCAGGCTTGTCACGGCCTCCTGTTGGAGCCAGCTAATTGGATCCAGTTGGATTGACCCCCAGATCCTTTCCATATCTCAACTGTGACCTAATCCTTCTGAGTGACTCCTTTGACATTTAAATGCAACGCTTCCATATTACAAAAAAATGTCTTGTTAAAGCTCCAGACACCAGTTCCAAACCAGTGTCCATGACGTTGGACTCGGGTGTCCCTGCATTTAAGTGTGCACCAGAAGAGATGGTGTGTGAAGGATCAAGGCCACTTGAGCCCTGTTACATATTAATGTATTCACCATAAAGCAAAATTATTAAAATGCTGCTATTACCTTTTCCTTGGATGTTCCAGCAGCTGTGAACTTTCCATTTGAGCTGCAGTACAGACTCCTCACTACACCTTCGATACACAGTGAGATTATTGTTTTTTTTCTTCTTGGTGTTCCTCCCCCTGTATGACACATGTTTTAACTCCGAGATAATTCTTCTTGACCTATTTCTCTTCCTCACATATCCGTTCCACAATAGGCTGTATTCAGGGATGTTAGAGAACACAAAAGAGGAGAGAAAGTGGTGTGAGCATAGCATCATCTCACCTAATTAGCAGGAAGGAGATAAAAGGCTGTCATTCATAATTGAAGTTGGCGGAGGAACCCTGTCATCCCTGAATTTGCAAGTGAGAATGTTGAAGCTGCCTGAATCCTGCCCTGCTTTCATCTGCAGCAGCTCAGAGAAGAAAATCTAAAGGGCTAGATATGTCAGTTTTTCAGGCTATAAGTGAAGGGAAATTAAGCCATTGTACCTCGTTTAAAATAAACCCTCTCTCTATATTCCTACGCATACACTATCTCTGAGTCTGTTCTCAAATGTAGCTGCTGTTTTGTTTTTGTCTCGTTGTTTTGTTGCCGAGGGGCAGTAAACATGAAGGGTCTCCGATGATTTGGTTTGGTGCAGAGCAGGTGAACCCCGCTCTGTGGAGATACGCAGTGTGTCAACACTTTGCAGAAAGATGATCAATATACTGCTGAAGCGGGGTTTGTTTCCCTCTTCCCACAACTCCACAGCGTTGTATCAGTTTTTCAACCTTTTCAGTCTGAGTCACGACAAGACTTCTGAGATTCTCATTTTGCTGCAAAATTATCCCACTGCAGTGTAGCCTGACGAAGCGCATACAAGCGATTTAAGGTGACTGTTGTGCTTATCAAAGCGGAGACATAAAACATGCACTTGACTTAACTGATTAATTCACAATGACCTATATTAAACTGTGAATCAAGATGAAATAGTTGGCAGTAAAGTCAGAGGTGCAAGTGAGTCATTTGCGTGGGATATATGATCGACCAAAACACAGCACATCAAAAGATTTTCTCTCAGGCAGCAGCTTTTATCATGACATCGGCGCTTAGGGGCCAGGTGCTCCCAGTCCTCCCAAGTGGACAGCCTGCCTAATTTGGTGGACCTTCAAGTAGAGGGCAACCACCAAAGCAACTCAGAGTACAGCAGTTTTTAGACTCCTAAGCCATTTGGAAATGGGATTGCATCAGGCACACCATGAGAGGCCTCTGATATTTTTTCTCTTTAATCTTAAACATGCAAACACTACAAGATTTGAAAACACTGGTGCATCACTCACTACAGAATATTCTAAAGATGATGTGCTAGATGGAGTAATTTACAGACTTCAGTGATCTCAGGTGGAAGCCAATGTAAGAAAACAAAAGAGAGACTGAATCAATAAAGTTACCTCTGGAAGTTTTAAAATATAAGCAGGTCAAGCCCTTTGTTTGGGTGGAATAGGTGAACACTGGGTTCACTGTTCTTTGGCAAGAACCATGGAGGTGATTTGTACATGTTTGTTGTCTACTAACAGTTGCTTGTTAACATGAGCCGCAGGGCCAGTATGTTACTGCCTGAAAACATTGTCAGCTGCTCTATCTTTGTGCAGACGTTTCCCTCATTTATGTGGTGGTCAAGTTCAGGCAATACATATGTAATCATCAAGCTTTTTAATCCTAAGTATTAAAGCTTGAATGCGTCTACACCTTGAATGTGTCTGTGGCATCTTTGGGAGGTTATAGATTTGATCCGTAAATCCCTCTTGTTACCAGATATTATGTACTGACTAATTCCCAGACCATATCCCTCATGTGATGGTTGTGAATACGGCCTGGGCTAGACAGAGAGCTGGCTAGTTAACAGCACTCTGTTGAAGCCCTCAAAGAATAACAGTGATACGAATAAACACTGCAATCCAAACAACAGGCCAAAAAGAATGTGAAATTCTATCTATTGCAAAGAGAGAGTTCAAGCCTTTTGAAAACAAATGTATGTTCATTCCATCTTGAAGATGAATGCTTATGTATCACAGCTGTTCCATGAGCTGTTCAAGGGCTTCCTACCTAACTATGAAATTGTACTTTTCCTGGAAGTTGACAAACAGCGGTATTAACATTGTAATTTAAAGCATTGTATGAAATAATAAAGATAAAATAAAATATTCTGCGGCATAGCAGATGTATGCATGGGTCGTTAAAATATTTTATACACTACTTTGTACTTTGCTTCATCCCAAAAGGAATTATGTCAGAGATTCTTGTGCTGCTGCCGCCTTTATCCCTTGCGACCAGAAAGTAGTTGGATAAGTTTTATGTTACACTTTAATAGTGTGATACAGCTGTAAAACATTCCAGAAAGTGCTGTTTAAATGCAGGATGGCAGAGTAAAAGCATGCACGGGAATCACTCTCTTATACTGTATCCTGATGTTGGCAGACTACATGAATTTGATTAAAGTAGCTTTCCTCTGCACAAACGTCCATACACACACACACACACACACACACACACACACACACGCACGCGCACACACACACACAGACAGACCTACATTACCAAGTCTGGACTATTGACCTACACTAATCAAGTGGGGACTTCTGTCTGTGGTCATAAACATAAAAAAAATATTTATATATATTTTTTTAATATCCTTTATCAGATAAGATATATCTCATTTATACATTTACACTAGAGAATAGAAGTTAAGAAATAAATATAATTAATAAATAAAGTGCAAAATCTTTTTGTTGTCACTATTATCCATACACACCTACTTTAAACTTTCAACGTAAGCATCAAATACACTGGCCAACCAAACAAACTAATTTACAGTTGATCCCATAATGACGCACTGAACCCTATTCCAATTAACTGATATAAGTGAAAACTTTTAGAGTAGAGATTGTCACATAACATTCGTTTCAGGCAATCAAACATAACTATTTAAGAATATGTAAAAATAAAATCTCTCATGATCATATGTGCACAAAAAGGTGAACCTTGATTTATAAAAGTGTTGAAACTAACGACAATGATAACAGAGGAGTACGCTCATTCTTGCTTTAGTTATGCAGACAGATGTCCTTACTTTTGTTCAAAACGTCACTTTTGCAAAAAAGAATGAAGGGTCAGAGGCTTGGCCCACTATGGCTCTGCACATGCCAGTGAATACGCTACAAAAACCAGTTTTTAACCAGAAAGCGCTCCAAAAAACAAACTTCAACGCAGTGCCACTGCTACTCGCTGTGACATTCTCACATTGAAACCACTTGCTCAAGCTTTGACTCAAGACCTTCTTGCTTTTTACTCGCTGTTACCAATTCAGGTCAATGCACTCCCAACTAAGTGGTTATACCTAGAGTCTTTTTGCTCTGATTGCCCTTGAATGGTCCCTGTGGCCAGCTGTGGTGTAACGTCTGTCTCCCTGTGGGACAAACATTCTCTCAGGGTAGGAGGAAGGACAATTACTAATCAATGTATACAGCTACCTGATGACACCCAAAGGAGATGTGTTGAAGCCGAGTCACATTTCATCCCCAAAGGCTTTCTGGAGAAAGCAGTCAGGTTGAGTGGTTGGTTTCTAATGCATTGAATGACCACACATACTTACCAATGAGTGATGGAGCCCAAACTGTGAAATTGGGCAGTTTGAATAATTGTATTTTTTTTAATAAACTGGTTATGGTTATTTTGAAAGCTTTTACTTTCTATCAAAATCCAATTACAATATTTCTCCTATCTGAGATCTATCAACTAAATTCAATTTTTGGCATTTAAATAAAGACCCAGAGATGTTACACTGCTTAAAAATGTCTGCTGTGGTATTCACATAAATTGTAAAATTTCCCTTCAACCAGTGTATGAAGTAAAAGACTCAAGAACACATCCATCTTCATTATAGTGAGGAAGTGCAATCTGTATACTCTTGTCAGTTCTTTCATTTGGCTATTTAATCCCTTCTGTCAAAAGCACAAGGAATGAAAAAAAATGTCTTCTTGGTTATCTACCTTGGTGGGTGAGTAAGGCTCCCCCACTTCTAGCTGATTACATCACTCTGTTAAAGCACACCTGTGTCTGACAGGAGGAGCTCTGCCTCCTTCAATGGAGAGACAAAGAGCAGAAACAATCCAATCTGATTCACTTACAGGAGGCACGCTGCCTTCACAATGTGGAGACAACTGCTTTCAGTCAAGCATTTTGTAGACTGACGGCAGCTAAGTAAAAACAGACAGGGAACGGTCAGGATGTTTTTCTACCTGTCACCGTTTCCGTCTGCCTTCTGAAGTACAATCAAGGACCAGATGTTTGGTTTAAGGACACAAAGGCTTATGTGTTGGACCTGAAATCTGCAGTTACCTTGGGCCTCCTTAGAAAATGGGAATCATTGGATCCTTTGTGACATCAAATCAAACCTGTAGACATGATCACCAAAAAACAATTTGTGAATTGATATGATGCGAGAACGGGTGTGTACTACCAAAGGGGGTTATCTTCTCCTTTGGTGGATTGGTGGACTGCTGCAGAGGACGTTATATGAGGAGGGGTCATTAATATGGCCCAGGACACATGAGCAACCACAATACCACATTGTGGATGAATGTTTCTACATTTTAAATGACTTAAAATAACTTTTTGATTGAGCGGGTTGTAAAAACATTCAAGAGGTTTGGTTCAAGTTTTAAGCCCCTTATTTCAACACAAACAACAATATTATTGTATTATTGGCAACAATATACAACCATAATAGTCGAAAATCAAACCAAAGCATTTAAATCATTAATTTTCCTTTAATTTGTCGTTGGTGGTAAAGTAGACACAATTGCTACCCACTCCAAAGTATCTGTCAGCTCCTGCTGTCAGAAAGGCTAGTCATTAGGCAGCCAGGAAGGCCACTTGCCAAGTTAGACAGGCTGCTATAAATAAGCAACTCAAATGCACTTGCATTATCAGCACAAGCTTTAAACAGTGTCTCTCTGCTCTTCATCTGTGGTCTCTTGCTCATATGAATATGAAAAATAATAAAAAGAAAACATATATCCACATTCCTGACAATATGTAGGGGTTTGTCTGCAATCCACTTCTCAAACTTCACAAGTTGTAGTCAAACTGAAAATAGTAGTTGAAGTTCTGAATGTTGCAGCTGTGCAATACACATCGACACATATTTTGGATCGTTTGTGCAGTCAGCTCTAAAAACGTAAATACAGAAGGATTACCTTAACACTCTTGCAACTAAAATAGCATCCCATTGCACTACACTGACATGACTTTTTAAAAAATAATATGTCTAAAATATGGCTTTTAAGAAACCTTTTTTCTCTTTCTTAGCATTAGAATGATTAAATGATATAGTGCTGTTTTTTTTTTTTTTCAGATCAGCTGCTTAAAAGCGACACTACCCCAAAAGAAAATTGCAGAACATAATATGTGCTGTAAAGGATTACATCATTCAAGGTTATCTAAGCTAATTTAAGGCTTACAATGTATCCATTCATTGTTAATGAGTGTTGTCTGGATTTACAGAAAAAAAAAACATAACCTGAAATACTGAATTATCTTTCATTCAAAAATGAAAATGTGAATTAAACTTGGGAGGGCTAAAACTTAGATATTAAAACAATAGTGTGGTCCCTTGTTGCTTTAAACTAATTGCAACTATAATTAAACATTTATTGGGGTCAATATTTATACATTTTGAATATTAATATGCGTTAGAGCTATTGCAGTGCTGTATAGGTTCATGGAACACTGGTTGTTGTGCACCATCTGTGAAGTTCATTCTCATTTTGAATTCTTAATTTTTAAACAAGGCTCTTGCGCAATAGAACATTTAATGAAGCATAAATACAACATTTAATGACTTAAGGGTACTTATGGCAATGGACCTCAGTGAAAGTGTGTATTGGACGCCACAAAGCACATTCTCTTAGTCTTTGCTTTCCTTCAGTAAAAATAAATGGCCCTAATGGCACTCCAATTCTACATGCCACTTTCCAGCAGATGGCAGCTCTATGTGAGGCTTTACTAATCATAAACATGTAAATAATGCATGGCTGAGGGGGCTCGCTGTAGTGATCTAGACAGAGAGAGACAAGAGGGGACGTCAGGCCTCGCCAAACAGGATGAGCCCGTTTGCTCGAGTCCTCGTACCACTCAAATTCTTCCATTTAAATCCTTTACACATTGAAGGAGGTCAATCTTACGATGGAGTAATCAAGACCCCCATGTTTGCTCGTGCTGTCATGAATATTTATTCATGAATTTTGATTATAAAAATGTTGGGTCTTAAGCTTTGATGACACAGCGCAGGAGGAGTCCAGTGGTATTAATGAGATTCTTCACAGATGAGAGATGTGAGCACGGCTATAAAGCACTTTTGGTCTCTTTATCAGTTTGCCTCTGCCTACCTGATGAGCGAAGTCATTTTCCAAGACTGCACTGAAACAATATGTTCCCCTTGACACAAATCATTATCTTCAGGTGGTCCTTCAAGCTCGTTGACTTTTATCTTCACATTTCTTCAAGTAATTTGGTTCCCTTCAAGTGAAAACTCCACTGATAGAAAGGCCCTGTAATAGAGAGTCATCAAATGATTGAGGAGAGATTAGCTCATTTAGCAGGAAATGATCGTGGTGGAAAAGGAGGAGGTTGATCATAGGCCAACAGTGAGTCATTGTGTTTATGTATTTTATGAAATTATACATCTCCTTCTGTGTATTACCAACAACAAAAAGTCAAATCCAAACAGGCAAACTGAAATCACATAAGGTGTTACAAATCACAAATCAGGTGTTAATGTAGCAAAATAGCAACAAATACTTCTCACATCATTACTCAGTCAGAGTCTGAGTAGCAAGGAAAACCCAAATATTGTTGTCTTGTCTGCATAATGTCAGAAAACATAAATACAATTAAAAAAGTAAAGAACAGTTCTCTTACTATTAATAAACCTTTCATTTAATAAACCAAACAATATTAAACAGTATGACTTATCCATTTGGTCTATGGTGTTTGTTTTGTTGTATATTTTAAGGAAGCGCAATTTTTTTTTGTACACAGTAGAGAGACAAAGTGTAGTGAACATCGTCAGTTTTTGGTGCCTTTCCATGATGTATTTACTGTAAACTATAACTCTAAAAGCTGCATACAAACAGTGCCCAACCCATCTTCTAGTGATGTCTGTATTTGTTAGAGCAGGATCTGCTTATAAAGGTTAATAAAACATGGGGAGGTATGAGAAAGAAGGCAATGACCCACGAAGGTAAACAGCTTTTGAGGGATGATGTTTTGGTTCAAGGACGACACACTGATAGAGGGCAAATAACAACTTCTTTGAAATTGAGGCGCTCTCGTTCCCCTTCAGGAAAATAGGATATCGCCTTCCTTGACATAGACCTGTGGCTGAGGCTGATTGGATTGGACTTTATATTTTTATATGAAGAGGTGAACTGGTGGCGGGAGGTCTTTGAATCAACAGGAAAGAGGATATTATTTGCTGTAAAGTAATTTTAAAGATAAGGATTTGTCTCAGGATTTGTAAATCAATCGGGAAATGTGATCTAAAAAGTCCTTTTATGGGTCAAATGAAGAATTTAAAAACATAAAGCAAAAAAAACAAATAAAAGGTTGAAGAACGTGCTTTGACTACGGCACAGTAAAACATTGCTTAAAATCAATGAATTAATTAGTCACATTGCAGAGCTCCAGATGAAATGTGTTGTCTAGACTTTTTGCCTTGGGGGATTTGGACAGGAAAATGGAGCATGAATGTTTGATAAGCAAAAGCTTCATGATGACAGTCAGCTGGATGCAATGACTGGCAGGATGAACTATGGAAAGTGTGTGATCTGAACTATGGGAAGCATTAGATTGTGACATTTTTGTCAATTTGTAAACAAATCTTTTTTTAATGAAGAAAATTGCAGGACTTTTTACTTCTACAATAATGTTAATGATAAGATGAATAGGTAGTAAGGAGTTTCTTGTTCATGCCCTTGTTACAAATGTGTCCATGTGACAAGCTAAAAGTGAATTCACTAGTTACTGCAATTTAAAAATAAGTACATCAAAAGGAATCATAAGGAAACTGTTAAATCTTATGGATCATGAAAAAAAAAAGTTAAAATATAGAAAGGTGTGTATTATAAAAACAATGTTAAATGTTCTTTTCTTTTTGAGTTAAACTGCAAAATAAGAGAATGAGATTCATTTCCAAAACTCTATCCCTAAAATGTGTCTGATATCTTTGGGAATTCAACAAGTACAACATACATGCAGTAATGTTTTCCAAACAGGCCAGACTTTCTGTGACACAGACTCATTATGAATGCATGGAATCTGTAAAATTGCATGAAAACTGTCTAAACCGTCGTGTAAAAGCTGCCTCTGTGTTTCTCAGACGTCTGCAGTTGCTGACTCATGCACTGTTTCGCAGCAAACATGCTCACTTTTGCAACTCAGAGCATCTGGAGGGTGGACAAAACTTGGAATATGTTGATTTTTGCACCCAAAAAAAACAACATTGCTCCAGACAGTGTGTGGGAGTGTATCCCTGCAGTTTCAACGGGCAGCAGTTGAATAATTGCCAAAACATGAGATCATTAGATGACAGGACAAGCCCCACTAATGAATCCCAGATTGATGGAAGAATCTGATTATCCACAGTTTGTTCGATGTCTTGTCAACCCCTGCTGTGAAAGAGTCGGTGTGACCCCATGAAGTTCCAGAGAGTTGTCAATCAACATCAAACATGCTTCATGTTCTGTCAGTGCTCTCCGTCTGCTACATTGACTCATTTTGGGCCCCTTCATGACCAAAATCAATCAGGAAATTAGATATAGGCTTGAGGTCTACAGTGTCTATTTATGATTGTATCGGACAATGTAAGGCATTTGATGATGAGAAGAAACTATTGATGCATCTTTTAAGACACATGCAGCAAGCTGGGGGTGCTAGACTCTTCTTCATCCACTTTTGAGACACAAGTGATTCACTTTATTTGGTGAATTCTGTTATTGAGTGGTATATCTTGTGGTCTCCACGGGGGGGAATTTTTAGTTAGTAGCTTTTAGGAAAGCTGGTCGCAAACATTAGATCTTTCATTCTTCCTTAAGCTCTTTAATGTTCCTTGGTATCAAGCACTTCAGCGGTGTTGGGGGAAAAGGGAGTCTGTGGTGTAGCAAAGGGTTTAGTGACATTACATCACAGGATCTCTGGAAATTGAAGTTAAAGCAGTTGTTAGCTTTGATATTTTCTCCCATTGACATTTTGAGACAGCCAGCAGAATTAAGAGCTAGGAAATGAAAAGTCAAAGTTCCACTATAGTTGATATGATGTACAGCAAACAGGGCACAGACTTAGATTAAAACAAGAGGGTATATAAAAAAACATTATAGGACTTCGGTATTACAAACATACATGAACACGTTCCTACATGAGGATGTAAAAATGGTAATAGAACATATAAAGACATTCAAATATCTGTACTAATACATATTTGGATGGGTAATTCAAAACATTATTAACTGTGATGAAAACATGAAAAATGCACCAAAAAGCATGTTCTGTTATTGTGAATTGGAGGTTTCAGAATATATATATATATATATTTTTTTTTTCAGAATAGAGAATATTGTGTTGTTCTAGTATTGGAATCCACAAGTTAGTGAGGCTGGATTTGCACAAAACTACTGCCTCATAACTTGTTTTTTTTTTCTGATCCAGTGGCTGCAAATTGACATAGCTGCTTGTGGAATAAAAATAAGACACTGAATGGAGTCAGAGTGTCAGAGAGAAATATTTTTTAACAACAGACATTTCAATTGACTCCACTGAACATAGTGATAAGAGAAGGAGGCTCTTGCCACTGGGTCAATCAAACTGAGTGCAATAATAGAGATAGGTGAGGCCGACATGAGGTGAATTGAAAAGTTACACTCCAAAGTGAGAAACACAACACTTGAAAATCCTGAGCTGCTCCACAAAACAATTTGTGCCATGGAAGTAAAGGGATTTATTTCGCTCCAAGTTATCCATCCCCCTACAAGTGTTCAGTAAAGGCACGTCTGTCTTTGTGTTTCCAGAAGAAAACAAGAAAGTGATTAAAACTAATAACCAAACACAAAAGAGATATAATATGACAAGATGGGTCAGTACATGGGGCACAAAAAAGGGATATTTGGCTTTTAAATTGTTATTCAGTTAAATTTGACTTGTAAAATCCAATTAAACATTAGAGAACACTGTGAGAAATGGACTGAATGTGTTTGTGCTCTTAATGGTAGCTGACTGGCTTACAAGAGAAGTAAAAGTGTAATACAAAATCATAGCCTCATCAGATGGATTTGGACGATATATCACAAAAAAAGAAAAAAAAAATGACAAGCACATCAACTGTGTAGTGTGTGCCCACTGTTTTGAGGCTAATAATGGATAACATTAAGCTAACACTGTGAGCTTAAAGTCTTGATTAATTTAGAGCAGGACCCTGAAAGCATTAATTCTTCGCAAGTAAGAAATTGCGTATGCATTTAGAACATCAAACAAGAACAAAATAAAACTTTTTCATTTCATTTTCCTTCTTTGATTTGGTTATTTTCAGCTTAACCTGTACATTCTGTTGATTACTGGTTGGAGGGAGTGGACAACGGTCTTTCAGTCACTCCAAATAATGCTGTTCAGCATATTCTGAGCTGGTCAAGTCTTTTTTCATGACACTTTTTTCACCCATTATGCTGGTAGACCACCCCATCTGGCCTTTCCTAATATTTTCTGAATGACATGCACAGTCTGGTCCGGTCTAAACCCCCACATTAGTCTTCTTCTTCTTACTGAGATGAACCATTATGTAAATATTTTTTTTGTGTTATAGTTAAACCTGCCAGGCAAACAGAGACTACAGTTGTGCAAAATTACGAGCTTATCAGGCGCTGCAACAGTAATTAAACTTAGCAAACGTCTAATACCGGTATGTAGTCACTGCGCTCATTGATCAAACTCCTCTGACACATTTCTCATCTCGTATCTCACCATTTCTATCTACCTAGAGACGTGTTATGTAAAATCAATTCTTGAATTAATAAACAGAACCACAGATGCTGTCTATCTTTAAAAAATCCCAGAGTGGAATGACTCATATTGGCTATACTGAGCATCAAATTTAATTAATGGTCAAAAATCAAGAACAGAATGCAGTTTAATTCTAGTAATACTTAATATCCCAGTGCCTTTGTTTATTGTGTGTTTTTTTTCTTTTTTTTTCAAATTATTAAGCATCACATTGGTTTACTATGTACAGATGCTTAACATGCTTGTATAATGCATATTGAATTGCAGATATAAGCTTTGGACAAGTTGAGGAATTGACCATTGTATATTTAATGTAATCAAGCCCACTTTCCTTTTTTAAGTAGATGGGTGGGTTCATAGATTCAAGGTACAGCAAAGTAAATGTATGAAAACATAAATTCAACAATAAAAAGGAGAGTTATCATTAAGTTAGTCCTCTTCATTAGGATTAAGGCTGCAGCTTTCTGTTTCCATTTGACCCTATGCTGCGCATCTGATCTTCGTCGCCCCAGGTTAGGATAACTGTTTTCAGTTTCAAGTTTCTTTTCTCTACCTTATTGGCCTCATTTGATTTCTGGCCTCCTTTGTTTTATTTTTCCAGGTGGGGTCTCCAACCTGGTCTCTAACACTGAATATTTTCTGCTTTGCCTTGCTTTTCTTCACTGCCTTCTGTTCACAGCTGCGTGGAGTTTTTTTTTAATCTTCCAATGTGTCCTTGACTGAGAAACTGGTGATTTATCAATCTCTTAAAAATGTATTGCGATATTTTTGAGCTATTTCACAGTATAAACTATACTTAGTGTTTTAACAAAGTTGAAAACAAAAGTGGCTAAACTCACATTTTTACAGAAATAAAAAAAGCTTACAGAAGATTGACGGGTCTCTCTATTCAATTGCCTGCCGCTGAAACATGCAGCTGTTCACAAGAGATGATTTCAAGGCTTTCTCATTGAATTCTGTCTCCTACTCAATGCTGAGCTGCCCACAAGTCAAGAGGAGCAGCACAGAATCTCTGTGGTTGAGGCAGCATTAGGTCAGAATGGCTGCCCACCCCGAGGCCATTCGATAAGCTCATTTGCATGCTGACCGTGATGGACCCTGCCCCGGTGACATTTGCATTTCACAGGTGGAAATTACAGCCACCTCAACCATGACACATCAATACCTCTTTGTTAGTGAGTGAATAAACCACTACTCTGCCCCATTCAGTAACAGGTGGACTTTGCTGCTTAAAATAACACTAATAGAAAGGTATTGTAAGCGTGTAATTAGTTTATTTGACTCAACAAACAGTAGGAGTGTGAAAGAACAGTGGAGGCTGGACACTGGAATACAATCAAGGTCAAAAGTATAAACTGAGCTGAAATTAGCGACAACTATTATTAGCAAATCCTCCTTGTTCTTGCTAATCCATAATGGAATTTTAAAGCCCTGTTTGATTAAGGAATTAGAAGAAGCCACTGATACACTCTGATTAATAAAGAATGCAATCAAACCAACAATTACTACAGTATTGCTGGGGACGTTTGGTGTTAATGGGTCTTAAATGGAGTGATTGCACACAGGAGCCAGGCACAGTTCCATACTGTGCTGTAGCTCCAAGATAATTATCTCAGTCTCATTATCCAACCTGTTTATGATTCTCCTCAGTTCTTTAGTGTTTTGGGGCTCTGGATGGTTCCTGACTGCATGCTACAAAATAGCCACGGCTTCAAGGAACAATTAATAACAAAAGAAAATCTGGTGCTACTGTAAAAGAATGCCATTGTTCAAGGAAATGTCAACTTCTTGAGACCAATATAAGGAAATCCAAAACCATATAGCACTCTTCAATTTCTATGTAAAGGAAAAACTAACGTCTGTAATAGGGGGCAAAGACAACCTGGCAGGTTGTTTCATACATTATCATATTAGGAGGATTATCAGAACTATAGAGATATGGGGAGTTTTAAAATCTTAACAGATGTTGAAAATGTGAGAGACCTCACACATGAAACAAAATAATGATTCATTTATCATTTTTGTTCCTATATTATGTGGGGAGCCACATTATGACCAAAACAGCACACCACCGTCTAACAGATTCCATTCACCAACAACGAGAGTCCTGACTTCTTGTAAAATCTCTTGATGGGCAAACGCATCTTAGTATCAGTAGTAAACAAACATGAAGGACGACGTGCCAGCTGATTAGCTGGCTTGTAGTTCGGCGTGACAATCAAGAAAGTGCTTGCTGGGCTTCCCTCTGGGTTCCCCCCACGCAACAGGTTATTGAATTGTAAATACTATTGGATCACTCTAAACACACCTCACACCACAGAAGGATTTGGCAAAATAATATTTTGGAAAAATTCGGACTTTGATTGTTAGAAAAGGAGAATCAGGCCCGTAAATCGGCTCAATTATCTTGTAGTGTCCACCCCACTTTATCAGAATGTTAGAATTGTATTTTTTCACCCATCTTAAAAAATAGTTTGAATTGATTGTAAATGTTTTTGTCATTTTTTTCCAAATGGCTCAGCTAACCTCTAGAAAAGGGTCATTGCACTTGGTTTATGAATGTTTTTGAAGCTGCAAAATGGAATCTTCATTCTTTCTTGGGGACCTCGCCCATTCTTTTGATGTGCACTCTCATGATGCCCATAAAGACTCCCACAACACACACAGTGCATACACCATATAGATTTTCAAGCCTCACAACTTGTGTGCTAAGTCAGGAAGATGTGGTCGGGAGATTACCGCCCTCGCTGTCCATCTTAAGCAACCTCCTCTTGCACATGTGAATCTCAGGGCACACATTCTGTTTCTGCAGCGGTGCGCGGTTCTCCCTACGTCAGCACATCAGATTATCAGATCATCTTAAAATGCACACCACATACTCGTCCAGCTTCACACGGGATTTCCATTCCTTAGAGCCGTTTCTGTGGAGACAACACAGGATGTATGGAACCATACAGATCTTTTGACCCTGTTTGAGACCTATAGGTGCTTTTTCATTTCCAATGAGGAAGAGCTTAAACTTTTATTCAGAAAGGTCAGCGTTTCCGCATCAAAACAGAACATCAGTGTTGACAGAAAAATACAAATGTATGATCAGCAGTTTCGCTTCCAATTTTCCCCCAGAATAAAAACTCAAACAGGAACACCATGTCCACTACTTATGACATAAATGTAATTAGAAATGCACTTCATCATCTGTACTGTACGTTACCGATAGAAAAATGTAAAGAAGGATCATACAAAGCATGCTTTACAGTACTGTATATAACTTTATTTAAAGATGGAGGTTTTGACCTGTAAAACAAATTAAGCAGCCTGGACAGTGATCCAACGCATCAGAACATGATGTTGTCGTCATTTTAGGATACTGTGTGCATGCTTAATGTTTGATGTAGTTTTGAAGTCAGGTGGTGTTGTATAAGTGGCCCCAAAGCCAGCTTTTATATTTAAGAAACTAGTACAGTACTATTGCCTTTAATTTAAAAAGTATACATTAGCATCATATATCATTACATTATGATATATATAAGGTGCATTACACTCAGTTATAAAAGTTCAATGACTCCTGTGTTAGTGTTAGGTTTCCCCTCTCTGTTCACCTCTACTGTGCTACTCATGCAAACAGCGCAGCAGGAGCTGCAGTTGGATGTTGGCGACTTCATTTGCAGCCCTGCATAACATCACATTTAGTGTTCCCCAAATGGTGTAAATTTACAGACTGTCAAATATGAATCAGACTTATTGTATGCTAGTGTGGCAGATTGCCATATCTTGAAGCTATCGGGCCACCACATTAGTGCATGTATTCAGTGAGTAGTGAGTGAGAATGTGTTGGTATAGCGCCCTCCATTTATTTCAATGAGACTACTGAGCAGACAACTAAGATACCCATGCTGTTCCTTGAGCGGTGAACGATACAGCAGTTGAACCTGGTTCAATTTGTGCTGCAATACAACATCAAATCTTTGCAGACACACATTCATGGTAGACGCCGTTTTTCATATGCAGCATCATTTTTTCACCTAATCTTTCAGCCAGAGGTTCAAATAATGTGACAACTTTACAGAATTGTCTTGACAAGCCAAGTCAATCCTATTCGTTAATTTAGCACAGTACAAACCTATAGTCAGAACAGCCCCCCCCCGCCCCCTCCCTCGGAATTGATTGATATCCAATGTTAAACAGCAGGGTAAAGTGCAGAGCACATAATCGCAGCATGTTCAACCTCCCTCACCTTTTGGGTGCTCTGCGACAACCATAAAGGAGTCTGTAAAGCATCTGTCAGTCTCCGTGACCTCCTGCTGGAGACAGTTCACAGGGCTCATTCTCTCACATACTGGGCATGACTTTTTATCTCTGTGGGCAACTGTGAGAAGTGAACACCAAAACTGAAAGAGAAGGAATGAGAAGGAAGTTTGGAGGCAGGGAGGAGGCAATAGACAGAAGCAGTCACAGAGAGAGTGAAAAGGGGAGAGAGAGAGAGCATCAGAAAGAAAATGACTTGGCAGTCACCCAGGTGGATCATTACCTTCTGCTCCACAAATGTGATGTAGTGGAGAAGGTGAAACTGATAGTTTGGAAATGAGAGGAGGTTGCTGGACTGATACTTAATCATTACCACCACTGCACCATGGCAGATAGCAGCTCGGGGCTTCAAGGTGTTCTCCCCTGATGTTCACTGGAACAGATCGACAAGCTCGTTCTCCGCCTCCAAAGGGAGGAGTGTGGCATGAAGCGATTAAAAACACACTGCCCACTTTGTAACTGTCCGCTAAGCGCTTGGGCCCGGTGAGGAAATGTTTGCTCTGTTTCTCAGTGGTGCTTTGATTTATTGGCGCTGCAATGTAAACACCACACGTGGACGACTCATTGATCTTTTCACATACATGTCCAGTTTCTGCTTCGCTAAATTCAGACTGTTGCATGTGATGTTTTGGTGGCAGGATTACAATATGCAATGTCAATGCAAACTCATGTGCAATGTCTAATGATGCCTTTAACACACAAGAGATGGAAGCTGTGCCAGCTTTTCTTGAGGCTGTTTATAGTAGGCCTATGTGGAATTGTTGGTAAATGGACTTGAGCTTATATAGTGCTTTTCTAGTCTTCTGACTACTCAAAGCACTTTTACACCACAGGTCACACCAACCCATTCACACCCAGTCATACACTGATGGCAGAGGCTTCAAATTCAAATTCAAAAAACTTTATTTGTCCCCGGGGGGCAATTCAAAAAGTAAAGTGACCATCCAAAGTAACTAATCCAATTCATACACATTTATTCGCCACAGAAGAAGCAGCCGGAGCAGCTTGGGGTTAAGTGTCTTGCCCAAGGACACATTGGACGTGTAGCTGGAGCTGGGGATTTTAAACCCTGTCCTTTCGGTTAGGAGACGACCGACTCTACCAACTGAACCTCAGCCGCCCCTATGAAAACCCATTACCATCATTTAAATATTATGTAAGCATAAGAGATAGTATACTTACAACTATTTGGGTTTACTTACAAGCTTGACACTCTTGACAACGTAGATAAGGTCAATTGCTTTCAATGTATATTTTTAGAACAATAGAAATTAATGTTCTGTAAGACCATTCATACTTTTAAATGTTTTCTTGAGAGGGGGACAGAACAGGATGTTTTTACTCTGTTCCGAACAATATGGTGTATTTTTTATTTGTATAATGGCATTCTGGTTGGTTTTATGGAAATAAATGGCAAAACCATCCTTTTTTAAATGAATCCACTAGAAATTAAAATAATTATTCATGTATTTACCATGAGAAAGGGGATATTGATTATCTATGAGAGAAAACACTCATCAGTGAGGATCTTCTCCTTCCAGTCAATATGTAGCTACATTTGGAATCTGGGAAGTTTCTCTCACATTTTACCTCGTCCTTAATTTCTCAGACAGAAAAAGACTTCAATAAGATTTTTTTTTTTTTTTTAGAAATAAACATTCTTGGATTACCTTTAAGGGAAGATGTCAATGATAAAATGAGAGCGGACAGCAGCACTAGTCCCAGTGTGGAGAAACAGATACCTCTGAACTGCTCCATAATGGCTTTCTCAAAGAGGGTCTTCCTCTCAGCACAAGGTTGGCTCAATATGAGGAATAGTCAAACAGCAGCATTAGACTCACTCATTCTGCTGGACAGATTGAAACTAGAGCTTGGGTCAATGAAGGGATCACATCCATTACAAATAAATTTAGACTTCTGAGAAATGCTTCATGCAATTCTTCAATACTAGAGCATGTTGGATGTCCTTTAATGGATATTTTTCCTTAAAAGGGAAAAAAAGATAAAGACATTTAAAAAAACAAAACAGCATTTACCATTTTGAGAGCGACACACTGAGAATAGCTTTAGGGTATGTGTTTTCCATCATGCCTGAGAGGTACAGTGGTTTTGCACTTTACAATTTTAAAAGAACGTCTCTTGAGGAATGACATTTAATGACATAAAAAAAAGGACTGAAGGTACTCCAAATCATTTCTGCCATATACTGATTCACCACGTTCATTATGGCATGCTTAGAGTATGTTCATAGTGTGATGATTACTGTACATCAAACCAAAGGTGTGAAGAACAGTGTGCCTGCTTAAAGAGCGTTTTAAAGTTCATACAAATTTTATTCGGTGATTTCAATTTAGAGGTTAATTCTCTTTAACCTTTACATTCGTAAAGCCTCTGGAAATGTGTTTTAAAAAAGTAAAAATGAAAACATGATATCAATGTCAAGAGTCACATTAAGCATTCAGTAAATATGTGGGAACTCAGGAGGAATAGGTGTTACTCAAGTGAGCGCGATGTGGATTTAATGGAAATGAACAAATAAATAAATAAATGTGTGTGAAAACAAATCTTTAAACTACAAGAAAACCTAGATCTTAAAAAGATCAGCTCATTACTGTAGCTGTTAAGAGCTTTTTGTTCTAAAGGGTGAATATTTGGCTAATCACATTTTGATTGACAGCTGCTTGGCTCGTCCTCAGAGCAACATCATTATGTGATAATCAGTTTATTTCGGCAACTAACCACTTTGTGTTGTCATTGGCCAAATTAAAAAAAACTTAGCAGAGGCCTTGACATCTTAAACATTTATTTAAATAAGTCACTGATAGGGAGTCACAAAAGGCTTTGCTATTTTTTTTTCATGGTTAGCAGCAAGCATCGTCATTACTGGCAGGTCTTCAGGTGGGTAAAGAGGCTGATTCTGGAGCTGAATATCGGGAGCTCTGCCAGCAGGGTTGATTGTGGGGGTGTTAGGCTCAGTTTGTACATTTTGGGGGAAGGTCTCCTATTCATCAGACTGTGTTTTTCATCATTCTGGAGCTGCGATGGAGGTATAGTTGTAGTTTAGGAACTTCACAGACAAGTTTCATCCAAGCAGTCTAAGGTTGCTGCACTGCTAAGGTCCTAAGGTGCTGAGGTCCCTGGGTGAGTTGTCTTGTGAGCAGCTGGGACTATATGACCTATTTTGGGAGGTGAGAGACAGGCGTAGGTATAAGGATGACATGTATTCCCCATTTCCGCTGGTGATGGGCAATTGGTTTAAGTGATGTCCGGCTTTGACTACTGGTGCTGGTGGTGTCTATCCTCCAAGCTATGCAATTGAGTGTCCCCTATTGAGACCTACGCTAAAATGCAATGAAATATTTATGGCACTGTAGTATTAGCTGGCGCTATACTTTTACAGTGCTTAATTTGTATGCCAACTCAAAGAACCACAATGGCATAAACCTGAGAAACTGTGTCTATCACTCATCACCTAGGCAATTAATACTTAGTGATGCGATCACTGGGTGTAAAGAGCCATGTCTCTCCTTTTTTACTTTTCTTACAGTATAGAAACAAACATACTGTATATGTTTGGGTTGTGGATTTGTGGGGTTATACCTAGCCATGATGTCATTTCTTGATGTCTTGGCAATCAAATTATGTTTTAACAAATGTCTGAGGCCTGAGGCCTCGCTTGTTTGGATATAATAAATGTGTAAAATCATATCTGATCTGCCAGCAGTGAAAACAGCCTTCAGACCTTTTTTTGATCATAGCAAACACACACACAGTGTCTAAGATGGTTCATATTTTTCTTTGATATCTCCTAATTTCTAGAAATAACATTTCCCTCTTTTTTTATTTTTGAGTGCAGGGGGTAGAGTCAAGAGTTTCATCATCATGACTTGCGCAAACTGAGCTAATGATGCAATTTGTGCCACCCTGTATCTTAAAGGTTAAGCAGCTGGTCACACAGTGCAACGCAGGACACATTTCTAACATCCTACATCAAAGCTGTACTTCAGCAGTGTACAGCGTGATTTAGATGCTGAGTGCAAGTGCTGGTGCAGTGTGTTACAGATGAATTCATGCACCACTGAGGGAGCACAGTGTGTGGACAGACTATTTCCTGAGTTCTTGGCCTTTGATAGTCTGAGACGATGACGGCTATCCATTTCTGTGCAAAATCCTTTCATCTAACCTAATCAATGCTATTTCTCTAATGATGACAAGAATGATGACTTAAAGTGCACTGAGGCTGTATTAATGGATGCATAGGCGCACCCACAAACACTGATCAATACGCTACAGACACTTCAGAAAATGACTTTGGTAACTCGGGGTGTTCTCCTATTTGACTTGCCTTTAGTTATCTCTTTAACTGATATTTGCCACAGAAGTTGGAGGCAGCTATGAATTTCAGATTATGTTGCTGATTGAGTTTGAACTTGTGTTAAAGAGCACACAAAAAACATATCTGAAAGTTGACTTCTCCTGAGTAGGGAAAAATAATTTTACAGTGAAGCTACACACACCAGCAGCTTGAGAAATGGTTGGATCAGGAAAACAAAAACAGCTGCTGTTGTTGTACTGCACTCAGGGCCAATTCGTCACCACCTTTTTTCATATTTTACATGTCTACACTTTCTTAGGCTGTTTGAAAAAAAAGCACAAGGCAGCAGTATAAGTCACAGCTAAAACATAGGCCATAATGGCAGCTGGACGTGAGGTCTTCATTAAAACGTCATGTATGAACGAGTAGTTTGCAAGGTGACATCCCCTGCATATGAATTAATCTTGAAAATAATGATTATGTGTCACATCAATGTAAGACGTCTGTGTTTTTTTTTTTTTTTTTTTTAGATTTTCATCTCAAACTTGTTGCAGTTTTAAAAAAAAACACAAAAACAAAACAGTCAGTGACTGATGGACTAAGTCAGAGTAATCTCATTATTGATCTAGGCCTGAATGATATATGAAAAAATGGAAATGCTACATGTGTCACTTACATTTTTAAGTTCTTCAAAGAGATCAAAATCAAAACTTATTATAAGAAAACGTTTTTGATAATTAGTTTAATAAAATATAAAATACATTTCTTATTTGGTACCTACTTACTAATTATTTGATCTGAAAGGTCCCTTCCAAACTTACTTTAAGCTAAGGCTTCTTAAGATGTATTCTGCTTTTTTTTTCAAAACCTTTTTAGGTGTTTTCTTTAATGTGAAGAAATACCTTTAAACATGTTGATAGAAAAGAGTCAAACTCAATAAAAAATGCCAAGATAAAACATTGAATTCCTATCCCAAAGTCCCAAACCCAAAGCCTGTTCATATGCCTGTTCTGCTATGTGAGTTTGTCTGTGGCTCTCCATCACTGCAACAAGTGGCTCTTAGCTTCTGCAATATTGATGGATACTCCAGACATCATGGTGTGAAAATGAGACAAACTCTTTTGCACTGCAGAACATTTTTTTTAAAAGAGGCAAGTTTTTCCTTCATTTTTATTTGACTTCTCTGATATTTATCAAAGCAACACACGATACTGTTTGAAAAAATGTAGTTTGAAAAAAATGATGCCATGAGAAAGCAACACTAAGTAATGCACACACACAGTGTAAAAATTCTGCCAACTGAGTATAGAAGTCACTTGGCTGCATTAAGCTTGCAATTTTACATTATATCTCAACTCAGACAAGATATAGTCTGCTTTATTTTGACAATAAGGTCACTGTAAGGTTTAAAAGAATGCTTATGATTTCTACTGGACTTTTGCAGGTACTCAGCATTGCGTTGATCAGCTTCAAAAACTCTCTCTCCATCACAAAAATGTTTTAGTGCAGCTCTTTATCTTCCTTTGGAGTCAAGTAATTCATATTACAGGCAACCGCTACGTGTAGAAATCTTTTTTTGGTTAGCACGGCTGATTTTTTAGACCAACAAAATAGAACTACACTGAAAAAGCCCCTGCAGCCAGTCTGTCTGAAGAAAAACAACGTTTTCCTCAGACTGACAGCTGACAGAGTCAACCCCAGACAATTTCTTTACATCTTTGTCAGTTGTCTTAAAATAGACAAGGAAACAATCCCCAGGTAATAGCTTCTTTACCTGTTGTCATGTAAACGTCTGGACCAACAAAATTCAATTTAAAACAAAGTGGGCAGAAATATAGTGAAGCTTTGTGTGTAATAGTCCTGCAGGGCGAAAGAACCAACATATAAAGGGTTCATGATCCAAATCTGCTCTCAGTGTAGCATCAGTGTTTATATGAGTATTCTGGATGTGAAAAAGAAAGATAATGCCTGGGCTGATCTATATAGCCAGAGAGGGAGTGCCGAAACTGCAGTTTCTCAAGTGGCCACTTGAGGTTATAGCTACAAAAGTGAGTCAATCCCAATTAAGGCCCATTGCAAAAATAGTGAACATAACAACATAATTAAATATGCTTACAGACTTGTACAAGAACTGTTTTCATCTAGCTGATTTTCAATTCATGAACACTTTAAAACAACTCTCCAGTATTAGTTATTAAAAAACTTGAAGTCATGTTGAGTTAAGGGTGGTCGCTTAGGCTTGTGGCTAGCAAGTAGGTGCCGCTGACTTGCTAGGTGTCACTTTAGCAGATTTCAGTCACTGAACTTAATCTCTGGTTGTTTGTGGATTTGTTTATGGAAAAAATGAAGACAAATAATACAAATTTCTGTGTGGTTTATTCCAAGAAGTGAGATAAAAAGATTAATCAAATATTAGCACATATTAAC
This sequence comes from Labrus bergylta, assembly GCF_963930695.1. Taxonomy (NCBI): domain Eukaryota; kingdom Metazoa; phylum Chordata; class Actinopteri; order Labriformes; family Labridae; genus Labrus; species Labrus bergylta. Next base: position 19,723,398 of record NC_089196.1, read on the forward strand.
AGGTATCTGTGTATGTGCTTACCATACCTGGCTAGTGAGCTCCTTCTGTTTGACATACATTGATTTATTTGTGGAAATCAATGCATGGGAGTCAGTCATTTTAGGATATCTTGTTCATGTTGTTCAACCGCCATATTGCTCTCTAAAAGCTGTTAAGTTTGAGTAAGCAGTGACTTTTGTACATACCAAAATAGCTCTCATAGCGTCTTGTGTTTGATTCATAAACAACTCTGCTCTGCAAACACAACCAACACAAAAAGCCTATTCAGTGTGAAACATGTTAATTAACTAGCTTATTAGCCGATAAGGAATAGGCCACATACTGATTAGTTTTGATAATTTGGCATTTGCCAAACCCCCACTTTTCTCCAGTGCCACCTTTTCATCCAAATATTGCATCTTACTGGAGGCTTCAGAATGGCAATAAACAAACTAGTGGTTGATGCTATTGTAGCCGAGTAAATCCTATCCAGTCCGAGGTAAATACATATTACCCTAAAACTGTGTGATGTTAGCATATGCTGTTCTGACGTTTTTGTGTGAGTCATAGAATCTTGTGTCTGCTAAAATGTAATTTGTGAAGCAGAATTGCTTTTCAGACTCAATTTAAGCTGCATGACACTGAACTCAAACCTTCAATCATTCTTGGACTCATTGTGAGCTATGAATGCAAATCATTGTCAACTCACTTATTCTTGCCCTTATTTTATTCCCCCATTTCAGCTCCCCATAATTGAATATACTTTTTTTGGTAGCACATGTGACTTTAAGATATAATAAAAGTGAGCATCAACTTTGAAAGTCAGAGCGTGAAGTTTTCTTATTTCCCTGAAAATTGAGTAAAATTGGCTCAATTAATCTGCACAGTCACACTTGCATGAAGACATCTGATGAGGCGCATGAAGTTAGTGAGAGATGAGATTGACGGATAAGATGGATGGATATGCACACCCCTAATGAAACAGATGTGTGCTTTAATTGGTTCAGTGATATTTGTCAGGCATTTTACGAGTCTGGCAGTTTAAAAAAAAAAATTAGAGTTTAGAACCAATTTGCTTCCTCAGACTCCATCTTGTTCAACACTTCACTCCATCAGAGTGAAGTACTGCAGCACGCCAAAGTGAGAGCAATATGTGGTGGAGCTACCGCCTACCACAGCACTGCAGCTTTAATCAAGACAGATTATCACACATGGGAAAAGTTCATCACGGCTAAATGTTGTGAAATAGAGGAGAATATTCTATGATGTCTCATGTGGGGAAACCTTAGCACAGGTGTTTGAATGGAGCTCAATCAAATGCAAGGTCAGTAGCATGTTACAAAGAGGGATATGGATGAATGTCAGGCGTGGAATATTTCATTTTCAGGTCTTAGGAAGATTTTTACAGAAGCACAAGATAAATGATGTGACCAATATCTGTAATCTCAATAAATCACAAAATGCATGAATTCTGAAATGCATCATGCTTTGAACTAAACTCAAAATCCCCATCAATATATATTTTTATGAACACAGTTAGAACATATTGCCAAATGCTTAAAGTAAAAAAAAAATAGTTTTTCTATTCATGACTCATTCCACTTTGGTTTAAATGGAAGACACTCAATTTATATGATCACACTTTTTCTATAAAACGTTGTAATTAATCAAATCACTTATAAATGCTACTGTATGTAAAAGTAATAAGCTCTTAATGGACTCACTTAAACGTGAAAGTAATAACTTAACTTAGATATTAACAGTACATGTTGTTCTTATGTGAAGAAAAAAAAGTGTTCTTGTCTATTATATCTTATTGAATGATGTTTTCAGTGTGCAAGGTGACCTCAGACCACAGGTGCAAACTACAAAACTCTCTTCATTCAATTCAATTTGTTGTGGACCAGGATGTTTATTACTGCAGATTTGTTTGTATGCTGGAAATATTTTGGATAGAGAGCGAAGATATCAGGTTAGAGTGCCCGCTTGGTGCATCACAGCAGTGGAGATAAATCTGAAGGAGAAAATTACTTGGGCATTTTTTTTGCACTTAACAGGGCACACTGCCCAAATGTCAACGCTATATGATGGATGGCAATACAGTCACGAACATAAAGTGGATAAAAAGTGCTGCCATTGTTCAAACTGCCACTCATAGTTTAACCATCGAATAAACACGCTGATAGATGGTTCCCACATGTGGCAGATCTCTCACTCCAATCTAATAGAATTATTGTTATTTGATGTATATTTTCTCGTTTGCTATGCAGAGGAAAAACAAGTCTTTAAAAATGTGAAAAGGAATCAACAAACACTATCTTAGAAATATGACACACCATTGATCACTTGTTAAAAATACGAAAATGAATTGTTGGGCTTGATAAATTATTTAAAGCAAACAAACCATAAAATCTTGAAAAAGACACATTTATTTTTAACAGTCCTGGTAAACTCAGTGGCTTAACCACTAATCTTCATGCAACGATCTCATGCAACACACAATTACACAGTGATGTCATACCTTACACAATATTGTTTGCGCAAACACTTAAAGGAATAATGTGCGATATTTTACACATAAATATAGCAGAAATCAAGAATATCCTCTGTAAATATCTCTCCGAGTCATGACTGTCTACAATGAGTGAGAAGCCCGAGTCCCGCCAGCTGTACTGTTGTCTGAGCTGTGTTTACATCATGTTTACATGGACGGGACGGCCTTGCGTATAAAGCTGTTTTAGGCAAGGACTATAGAAAATAAGAAAAACACAGCCTACTCACTGTTAATTTGGATGTCAGGTTGGTGTCTTTAGATCACGGTCCTTCTGTGTCTATTTATGTGCAATGTGAAGCTATGAGCTAACCAAAGTGTGCTAACATTAGCCAGCTAACACAACAATGCAGACCACTAGCAATTGCAGCTCGAACAAAGGACAATTTTGTCCGCAGCTTGAGCTTAATGGTGCTTATCGTGCATTCTAATTCATAAATCCTTTGTGCGAATGCAAGCGGAGAAGGATTAGAGGTGTGTGGCTAGAAGAGAGCGGAGGCTTCAGAATTGCGGAGGTGTCGCCAAACAGCAGTTTGTTTTGGTTTAATGCTGGTGCTCAAGGACGACATCTACTGGATTAAAAAGTTGCACATTCTTTCTTTAAAGCAACAAACTAAATTCTATCATACTATACAAAACAAATTAACTGTAGTCAATCAAAAATAATTGTAGGTCTTTTTGATATGAAAAAGGTTATGTAACATGTTGATTTATGTGCTATATAGACTTTCCCAAATGTCGTTCGGTGGGAGCTCGGAGTAGAGCTGCTCCTCCTTCGCAGAGAAAGGTGCCAGTTGAGGTGTTTCGGGCATATGATTAGGATGCCTCCTGGACACCTCCCTTTGGAAGCTTTTTCAGGGCATGCCCAACTGGGAGTAGACAATTGAGTAGACCCAGAGCTCGCTGGAGGGATTATATCCCATCTGGCCTGGTAACACTTCAGAGTCTCCCAGGAGGAGCTGGGGGGAGAAAATGTGGCTGGGGAGAGGAAGGTCTGGGTTGACTTACTTTGCCTGTTGCCACCATGACCCCAACTCAGATAAGAGGAAGAATTGGATGGATGGATATAAAGGATTGAAAATGTGTAACATATCTTCATAAATCATCTCACCAGCTTCCCAGATAAACTCCAAGCCCACAGGTTATTGGGCCCTAGGTGCAGACAGAGGGTACTATATAAGTGACTACAAAATTCAAATCATCTTTTGGACATTTATAGTCCCAGTTTTATGACGCTACTTTGCTGTAAATATGAAACTTTTTTGCATGCCACTGCAGTGAAAATTCAAAAAAAGAGGTAGAGTTGGAGGAGAATTAACCTTAAGGCATGGATATAAAATCATGTTGACATTTTTGCAGCCTAATATCACACAGAAAAGGTTCGGTGGGTAGGGAGTGTGTATCCCAGGAGATTTGCAGAGCATGCTGTTAGTCTCTTGAAGGCTGCACAAAAAAACGGTGACAGAAAGGCGTTGTGCTAAATAAATAATTGGCTTGTTGAGAACATATACGTTACAGTGTGTACAGCAGAGTGGAATATGGCGAGTGTTTGGGCAGTATGCTGGGAGGTCGCCCTCTGTGTGCACATCTGAAGGGTGCCTCAGGTTTGAAGATTATACAATGTGGAGTATTTGGGGAAATGGAAAATTCTTTCAAGGAAACCTATAGTGTGGAACAAAGCATAGTGCATGATGAGAGCTTTACTTTCCCAAGGTCCTCTGCTGTGTGGATACAGTTATAGTAGAAGGGTTATAAAGTTTGGATATCACCTTGTGTGGTGTGGTGTTATGTTGTGAGTGTTTGTGCAGTTTTCTGACACCCCCTATGAGTGTTTTTTGGGGGTTTTTTTCTCACAGGAATACACACCTGTCTGTCACCTACCTGTTTTTGTTTTTGTGTCCCTTCTGTGAGAATGCAGCCCCTCAGTGTTTGTTGGATTCCCTCTGTCTCCTCTGGGAATTGATCTCACATTTCCGTTCTTGCACTTTTTTCAATCTGCTTCAACGCAAGACTGTCTGGAAACTCCCAGAGAGTGAGAGAGAAGAACATCAGAAACAACAATTTGAAGAAATGTTTCACATGAATGAATGTGCTGAGTTTACCTGCTGCATGTGTTCTACAGTACACATGCAGCATTGGTATTATCTTACCAATAATAAGATGTGGCTAAATGATCTAACTGATGAGGGTTAACAGCATGATGCATCTAAACTCCATGATTCATACCTGTACAGTATACAAGCTGAGAAAGCTCACAGAGTATATATATAAAACTACTGAAAAAACAAAGGAACACATTTATATTTGAATAATAATCAAATTCAGGTTCAGGCTTAGGGTACTTTATTTGTACCCATAGGATAATTTGGTTGTAAATAAAGTTAAAATTGTTAACATCCAAAACACTGACAGTCAGGTATACTTGCACTATAATCCATTAAGACTGCTCTCACTGTCTGCTGAAACCAGCAAAAGATTTGGTAACTGATTCCAAACACAGAGAGCAGGGACTTTTGATTGCACTTTTCACTATAACACTTTATTTATATTGCTACCATTCCAGCGGAATATCTAACAGTTACATTTTCTTTTTCTTGGTTGTAGTCCAACAGGTTTTGTTGCACTGTCCTATCTCTTTTTATTTGTTGTGTTTTTGTCCTCTGCTGTAAATCAAATTTCCCTTCCAGGGACAATAAAGGTCTGAAGTGAAGTAATTCTCTTTTCCACAGTTCAGTTCTGACTTTATGCACAGTTGGTAGAAATAAAACCTGGTAGCAGAAACTTCCTTACAAGTTCCCCTTGTCCTAAATCTGGTCCCTGTTATAAATGCATTGCTGGAAAAATTTACGATTTAATTCGTATTTTAATTCGATTCCCCCATGGGGGATCAATAAGGTTTATATTTATCTTCATCTTTAATAGCTGGTGTTTATAAAAAAATGTTAAAACTGATTGGCTACTGCACCAAATGTAAACTCGTAAACAAGTCATTTTGAATCTCAATGAGACACATCTTTGTCCCAGAAAAGTTTGATTAGTCAAAACGTCTGTATTTTTAACTTCATGTACAGGATATAAACACACTGCAATATGTGATATGTTCTTTTTTAAATATCCCTTTTCACTTAGATCAAGAACAACTTGTTACAGCAGTCATTCTACCTGCAGCTTTTGGTAGAATTAATGTGGAATCAGAAAAAATGTCAGGCACATTCTTTTTTAAATTATACTTGTTGAGAGAAGAGAGGGCATGTTGTTAGGAGTGCAGTATTTAGACCTATTACTCTATTGTCCTCCTTTTCTTATTGTGGATGAGCTTACGATGTAACTTGTTCACTTCATGTTGGCTTGAGCTTAATATAACATACATTTTCTCTGGACTTGCCTATTCAATGCCTACTTGTTTACACAGTGTGATTAAACCTAGCCATAATTGATTAACTCATTAACATGTTTGGCCCGTCTTATCTCTAATTTCGCAGCAGTCTTCCTGCCTCGCCTTGTGTCTAATGGCTCTGTTGCATTTGTATTGTTCCGCTGCTGTCTGAACAACATTAGGAGTCTTGGGACGCAGCGCCGATGGACAGCTTGCGATGGTTTCTCTCTGCATGCAGTTTGAATAATTGATGCCTTGATTGCCTGGGTATTCATGGACACAAAAAGGCTTTTCCTATTCTCTGTCTAACACACTGCTTGAATCTTAAATAGCCTTCCCCAGTGGCACAATGCACAGGGAAGCCAGTTATGTGGCTCACAGGCAGTACAGTATAGTCAGTGTCCTTCATCATCTGATAACCTGAAGCAGCTGTTATTAGAAAGACCTATGTGACAGTGTGTTTTGTTCCTTGTGCAACTTCAGACAGTCTCAACCCCGGCTGCTTCATTTACACTATATGTTTTTGTTTTTTTTTAAATCACAATGGCAATGTAGCTACTGTATCTTATTTTCCCAGTGATGGATACACTTTTTCCAGTGATGGAAATATTTAGCTTCACTTGAGACGTCATAAACCGTGCACCTTATCTGTGGTGACCTTGCAGAATCCCATGCTCCATGGAAGCATTAACTGGCTCTGTTTGCTTCTGCTGCTCTAGACTTATTTATTCATGTTCGCACTCTGCCGGTGTATAAATCCCATAATTAAAGGGGATTTGTGTACAAAGAGCAGGAATGGTGCTGCAGGCTCTTAATGGAGAGAATTAGAGGCGAGGAGTGCCATGCTACAAGAGGCTCCTTTACAGCACACACAGATGGGGGATGTTTTATGTGATCGTCAGCTCTGGCGTGATAACAATCTCCCCACTCGTGTCATGGCGTAATAGCCTGAATTGTCTGTGTGAGATACGCACATGTTAGAGGCCTCATTGATTGACCATTAAACAATTAAAATGCCAATCCTGTATTCTTAAAGGCCAATTACCTAGCCTGACATTACATAGCCCATTGACATAATGGCTTTCCTTTCAAGCTCCTTCAGGGTTCACATGATTCAGTGTGACACCCAAAGTGCTGCTGATGTGACAGCGTCTGCACCTCTGTGACCTCATATATTTAATTATGGCCCGGAAATGAGAAAAGTATTTGATGTACAGAACACGTGTTTTGAGGATTTTCACATCTTGGTGATGGAGATTACAAGCTCTCCAGGCAGGATTTCTGAGCCCCTATCTCTCTCTCTCTCTTTCCCTGCAGAAATATTGAACCTGATTTTCCATTCTTTCACTTTTTAATATAGTTTGCTCTTTTGCTCATTCCTATCTAAGTCCTTGCTAAAAATACTTTAAAATAGCAGCAGTTTCTTCACCCCATCCAAACCCACTGAAAGGGTCTACCAGATTTGACTCATAGATTTACAGAAATAAAAACAGGGCCCATTTGGGCACTTCATTAGAAGTGAACCTTTCATATTCACAAGTACTATCTACAGCAGTTGATGTATGACTGACTAACGGTGCTGGCATTTGTGAGAGTCACAACTTGATGTTTAATAGTAACAGTGGTGTAAATGATCTTAAAAAGATGCATGGATGGAGCTTTTAGATGAATCTTTGGAGAATGTATACGTCAGACTAGTAGTCTGGTCAAGACACAAGTCTTAATTGCCAAAGGTAACCATGAAAACAATGCAGCAGATATTTGTTCTCAAGGTGTCAAATAATGAGTCTTTTGAAGGACATGAAGAGACTCATACGGATGCATAAGGTATAACCTGTGCACCTGAAGGAGACGCCAAAGAAGTGTGACTGTGTTTGACAATCTAATGTATAAGCACTATCACAAGGTCAACATTTCTCGTGACAAACATGATAGTTCATGAACAAATTCTTTATAACAGAAAAAAACAACATTAGACATGCTAAAAATCAGCATGTCTATGTTATCAGTCATTTAAACTTAGGAGGTTAATGTTAGTGTGTGCCTCTCTTCACCTTGTCAGGGCTGCTAGTTACTGGCTATACAGCATGAGTCCTGTGAGAAGGCTGTTTTTTTTTTTATGTTTTCATAATTCAATATTAGAGTTAAGTGGCTATGCAAGGCCAATCTGCTGTATTTGTTTTCAAGTCTAAGTCCGAAGTTTTACAGGCCAGATGTTAGGTGTGTAGGAGTGAAAATATGGGAAATTTCGGAATGGCAAGTTATTTTTTCTTTAAAAAAATTAGCAGGAGTATGAACTGACTTCTGAGAATGAAATCTGATTTCAGTCAGAGCATACAGTCTAAAGTCCACAGCTGTGGTGGAGGACATCATGCAGAGAAGTCAAACAACCCCTGTGCTAGTTCACAGCATTCTGTGAAATGAATAAAATCGCTTTGTACAGCAGATGATGCAGGCTAGAGAAAAATATGCACAAAGAAAAGGCACGTTTTCAATATTTAACACATAACAACTAGCTTTGCTTTGAACACCAGGGTAGATATATAATAGTGAGCGAGCATCTGAGGCTGGAATCTTCCATCAACTGCAAGTCTCAGGCGTGCGTTCAGGCTTTACAAAAAAAACAAAAATTGATAAAGGTTGTGAAGGTGTCTTTGTATGATATAACTGTATAAACAAACTTCTGCTAGAGACACCTAATCAGCATCACCTGTGAAAGGTAGACAGAGATACCGCCACACACGGGGAGGTGGTACCCATCCGGGAAGGGAAAAAGGGAGACAAGTGTGTCTGCGCTCATCAAGCCTTGTTTTGGCCTGGGGGCAACAGTGCCACTGTGACTCTCCAGTCAGCCAGTCAAGGCTAGAAAAGCAGTCACACAAACAGATAACTGGTATGCAGCGGAGTGAGGGAGAGAGGGAAGGAAGTAAGGAAAGTGGGAGTGCTTCTAGAGTCTTCATCCCAGGATGAGTCACGTCTCCTCACATCGTCTGCTGTACAGAGCCGAGGCTGCGGGGAATAGCAGAGCTGGTGAGATGGGAGTTTCCCCAAGCATGCTGCATGGCTGACGGAAGATGTTGGAAAATACACACAGGCAGGCAGACACTTATGCAGAGGTACACATTGATAATTATAAATGTGTGAACTTTTGACATTTACAGCCACTCATGTTCAGATTTAATCCTCATAGACGTTAATTAGGTAAGCATGCCCCTTGAACATCAATTCAAGTTCCTATAAATTGGGCTTTTTGCAGATTGCAGTTTGAGGAAGAAAGAAGCAAAAGACAATTTTTGTTTTTTGCTCTTTGGGTCCCCCTTTCCAAAATGTTCCCATCAATTTGTCAAACGTGGTAGCTGGTTTGTGGCCCTAAAGTAAAGTGTGACAATCTAGGTACCTCTTTACCATGAGTTTGGCATGCGCAGGAGGCAGCAGTTTTTCATAGCCGTATATGCAACAACATGTTATACTTTCAGATAAACTAGTCAAGTTAACAATAATTACTATGCAACATCAATTACTATTTCAAGAAATAACTTTCCAAAAAAGGTTTACCTTTTAACCAGCTAGAGGACATCATCCAGTATTTGTACTAGAAAGGTACTTCAACTGTTCACAAAGCAAAGATGCCATCATTTGGGAGTTATGAGAGAGGCTGCAGAATCCATGATGTAGATTTTTCTTGATTATAAGCACGCCTTAATCAGCAGTGGAATAGGAAGAGGAGAAATAATACCAGTTGGGGGCCAACTAAGGGTAAGTTAAAAACCAATTATATCCTTTGTTCTTCTCTTTTATTTCCTCTCTTCCCTCATGAAAATGAGGGTGAGGTAAAGCAACAGCCCTATTTGGCGAGAGTTCCTGCTAGCCCCACACAGGACACCTCACCCTGACTCTACTTCTCTCCTCTGGCCTTTTTCTAAGATAGCTCTACTGCTTTTTTCTGTGTCTTTCTATTTTCTCTTCTGTTCTCTTTACATTCTTCATGTGTAATGTTGGCACCAGGAATTATTACATTTATGTTATGAGGGCCAGTAGGGGCCATGTGGAAGAGTATGTATCAGAATCGTCAATACCTTTAGCTTGCATGAATTTAGCCATGGGTCTGTTAAATGTGGCAATGCGTTTTGGCCACTGATGGCCATGTGGTAGGTAAAATAAAGGAGTTCTGCGTGTTGGTATGATGGGTGGTGAGAGCTGGCATGAAAATGGGTGGCAGCCATTGGTCTAGTTGGGTGGTGGGGGCTGACAGTCACTAACTGGCTAGCTCACATAAATAGAGCCTTGGTCTGTTTCGGCTTTAGTGGAAACTAAGGCCCATGCAGTAGGCAACACCTCATGGGATGAGAGGTTTTTTCACTGAGCTCTTTATCTTTTCATTGGGGAACAAATGTATTGTGTTTATTTCAAAAGAAGTCCCTGTTGAGAGCATTTTCTTCAGGTTTTGGGAAAAACTACCATAACACTTTGCATTTTATGCTAGTTGGGTGTGTTCTTCGCTCCTGTGCCCAATGGTCCCCAAGATGAGGCCCATAGCAGAAGGTTTTTCTTGGCTCTCTCAGCTATAATATATTCAGAATCGTGACCAAACCATACAGCACTCATTAAGAGCAGACCATTTTGGCATAGACAGTTATCTAGCTGATGCTAATGAAAGTAACAATTGGCAGCCAGAGTAAGCAAAACGGGGCATTCGCAAGCTTGCTGGGCAGTTTCCAAAGTTCATCGGCTCACACACTGTTGTTTTCAATCCTCCACTCAGCTTTTCTGCGAAAATGTTGGTGTATGTGTGTAAAAGGAAGACAAAGGAAGCTACAATGAGTGTTGGGGTTATGTGGTCACTGTAAAGATAAGTGCTCAGAGCTTTAAAAGTGTGCTGCAGATGTTCGGTTTGAAGCAGGATAACATTATTCGAAAGCCGGGCAGCTGATTGGCTCACAAATGTTGCCTCTTCCTTCAAATCCCACAAACAGTAAGACCCCCTCAACCACTCAACTATTTTTCCACATACCAGGCAATGTTTACTGCACCTTTAATAGGCTCCATTACATGCACATTAGTTGAGGCTGGCCTACATTGAATTTTGCTTCTCACAGATTTTTACACTGGTTATGGTGCGGAAGTCGAGTTGAGTATGTGGCTACACCACAGTTCATCCATGTTCATATGTTGGTTTTCCCTCTGTCACCACTGGAGCATTTACATTGTATTGTACATTTGTGCATTACTCTACATGGTGTTATTTGTGTGCAACTGTTTGCTTAAGTGTCTGAGTGAGTGTGTGTGTGTGTGTGTGTGTGTCTGTGTGTGTGTGTGTGGGAGGGGGGTAACAGGCAGCCTCTGCTTGGTGAAGAGCACTGTATAGATAGTTGGGATGGCTGGCTCCATGTGAAAGGGAACTCTAGTGTGGTTAGACTAATGAGGCCCTGCATGGAGGATTGTTGTTGAGTGACAGAGGTGATTTACAGCAGCAGGATGGACAGTCATCTGGGAGGAAACATTCATCTTTCCACTGAGCCTCTGTCACAGCCAAACAGGCGGAGAGCATGTATGCACAGCACATAGAGAGCTTAACCACAAGGGCTGTTCTAGTTTTGCAGACAACAGTCCTGAGCCATTACCAGAGTCCACATAGAGAGCATAAAAGCCAACAGATTACTTTTCAGTGGTTGGTTAAGTGATAAAAGGGCTTTAGCGTGAATTATGGTTTTCATGCATTATCAATACTGCTCAAATGACTCTCTAAGTCTTTAGCAGGTTTCATTCATACATCAGACACCTTATAGGTCTTGCATGTACTTTGGGTCATGCCTACAGATTAATTGTGCTAATCAAAATACTTGTTGAAACAAAGGCCAACAGATGGCTGATTCCTCCTGTTTTATAAGTTCCAATGCAAAAAGATAAACCGACTTCATGAAGTTGTTATGTTGATTAATAAGATTAACACCACTTTTCCAACAACACATCAAGGTAGCGATGGGGCACCTCAAGCAATTATTTTGGGTTATGTTTCTGGCCACCTGTCAAATTGAAGCTCTGGTTTAATCCCCACAAACACATGAGAAAATGTCCAACTCTGTAGCAGCTAAAAGTTCATGAGCTAGTTGTTAGCTGTGTCTGTCTGCTATTTGGTATACGGCATGTATCAGACTTAGTTTATCAGAGCTTTGAACTAAGAATCAGCTTTCAGCCAGCCACACCTGAAAACATTGTTTTTGAGGAAGTCTAAGCAGTAATGTTGCAATGAGCTGATGGATGCTAAAAGAAGAGACACAGCTTTGCTAATTCTCTGCGATGCGGTCACTGTGACACGATCACATATATCTACAGTTTCTCAGTCCATTGTGTGTTTGTTTTTTGAAAACTGTGACAAGAATTGTCTTACATTTGAAGTATCTCGAAAATGCTGGCTTGATCAGATGGTCTTTTAACCTGTTTTTTTTTGTTGCCCTGATTGGAATGAACTGTAGCAATGATGCAATGTTTTAGGATATCCAGAATTATTCTGAGTATAATTTTGAAACAGCTATAGGAATTACGCCCAAAAGTACCAAGACGACTCCCTGAATTTCCACCACTTTACTTAATTTGCCTTCCTTGTGTGCTATAGTTCCCTTTTTGTACAAGGATACTCTTTCTGTCCTAGATTCTCTTTCTCTGACTGTCTCTCCACTTCACCTGTGTTTTCTGACTACACCTGCCTCTCCATCACCACCTCTGACCACCCCTCCCTTCTGCAGGACAGATGAGGTGAACACGACTACTCTTCTCTCAGCCCAAGACGGCTCCTTATCCACCAAGGGCATAGTTGTGTGTGAATAATGTCTGAACTGAGGAGTAAATATCTTTCCATGACAAGTTGTTTGGATTGGTGCTCAGCTGCAATCTGATGCTTTATGTATCACGGTCTAGACTTCCTGGCCACTAGCCTTGCTGGAGAAGCTTTGCACTGTCACTGCCCCTGAAACACTGAGACGGAGAGGAGCCTTTCAGGGCTGGCCCAGAAATGCAGCCCTGCCTAAACTGTCACTTTGACTCTGAGTTGTTGTGATGAAGTGCTTCACTGAGGTAATCCATCTGATAGGCAGCAGATTTTTTTAAAAAGAAGACGAAAAAAAGTCCATTTAGGCATATGGATCAATTAGAGGGTTAAATTACAGGGAGATTAAAGGAGGCAGATTGGTATCATGTTAATCCTGCAAAATTGCATGCTCCAAATAACCCTGTTTGCTGAGGTCAAACTTTACACCAAGCAAACATGAGATTACCTTGAGTTAATGTCACACACTGACCTTGGAAAAGTTGTTCAGCAGCTCATTATTAAAATTAGCCTCTTGGTTTATCCCCCCTTATCCTCACCGTCGTGATCCATGCATTGTTTGCTTTGTTAAGGTGCAGGGTCCGAACATATTTATCATTCCATTTAGAGGTCTCCCATATTTATCTAACACTAAACAAACCACACTGATCAGCAGAGGTAATCATCAGTGAAATCGCATCACTTACCTCGCTGGAATATGGATAAGCATTCAACCATAAAACTATTTGCCAAAGGAGGTTTCAGCTAAGGGCATCTGAGAGGGCGAAGCGAAACAAGCTCCTTGTATCCCAACCTCAATCTCCCGTTGTCATAAACATTCAAACATGGGGCTCAGTTTATAGGAGCTCAGTTTAATGGGAATCATCTGCCGCTGCTGCCCGCTGTGCCTTTTATAAAACAGCAAGCGTTTTAAGGTGTTAGTTGCAGCCACCAGCTTCGGCACTTGATTCCTTCCTCTGGGAGCAATCTATTGCTGCAGTGAGCAGTGCAGGGAACACACCCACAAACACAAAAAGTTTTCCAAGCACACAAACAGACTATACAAAATATATTTGGGGGTCCATATAAGGTGGATTCTACTTGGATCTAGACAATTGGAATCCTGGTACATTTGTTGGTTTGCAGTTACTGTAACTAGCGTGATTTTATGATTCAAAAATGAGCCACTTATTTAGCTGAAAAAGACAAATGCAATCATTTTTAATAAGAAAAAGTGGACTCTAGACTAACTAAAAAAAAGTCAAATGATGTGTCTGCATTGTGTAAAAACATTCAGTATATATCTGGCAAATATATGAAATATCAAATGTGTTTAAAGCTCCTGTGAGTAGTTTTAAGATGGATATGAAATGGACTGAAATTAGTACTGATGGCTCCACATGAACTACAGAGCGATCCAGACTATCATCACGTAGATTGATTATTACTATTAAGTTGTTTGTAACGCCTGTAAACAATCTGGCGGGGTTGGTGTCAGATGAGGCGCATGAAAGCATTTGTCCACATGGGGAATCAAGATCTACACAACTTGTAGATAACCAGTGCTCTAAATGGGACTACAAATCACAATGCAGTCAACCCAGTGTGCATGGGAAAACTTCAAAGGTTTTTATTTTAAGGGGAGAGAATTATTCCTGTCCAGCTACATCAGGAACATTGGCTTTATTTTTGATTCTGGCTTTACATTCGATCGCCAGGTCAGTAGTCAAGTCCATCTTCTTTCAGCTCTGCACAACTTCAAAGTTAAAACCCATTCTCTCATTCAATGACTTGGAGACAGTAATTCATGTGTTCATCTCTTCCCAGTTTGACTACTTTAATTATTCATATACCGAGATGAGGTAATAGTCCCTGTCCCGCATGCAGTTAATCCAAAACAATGCAGCCAGGCTGCTGACTGTGTCCAGTAAGAGGGAGCATATCTGTCCTGTCCTAGCACCCCTTCATTGGCTCTCAATATGCGTCAGAATCGATTAAAAGGTGGTGCTGTTTGTTTTTAAAGCCCTGAATGGCTTGGCTCCCCTGTACATTATCAACCTCCTTAGCCTCTACACTTCAGCCAAGCCCCTAGCTTAGATCATCCGATATGGGCCTTCTGGCTGTCCCAAGCTCACGGCTCAAGGTTAAAGGTGATCATGCATTTGCAACAAAGTCCCTAAACTGTGGAACAGCCTCCCCCCTTAATCAGGTATGACCCCTCTGTTGACTCTTTTAAGTCCTGCCTCAAATCATATTTATCATTTATGATATTTATGATTTGAGTCTTGTGGTCCTGAATAGGCAGATTCTATCGGGTCTTCTTCATTGCTTTCTTTATTGTTATTTCTTTATTGTTATAAATGTTGTAAACTCCTGTATAATGTTTATTTAATTCAATGTACAGCGCTTTGGTCAGCTGCTGCTGTTTTAAATCTGCTTTATAAATAAATGTGACTTGACTTATGAAATCATATTGGAAGGTAGGTAGTCTATCTGTGTTTACTTTAACACTTTAGAAGTCGAACAAATGTGGTGAAAAATATAAATAAATGAATGCAGTTTGTGTTACAAATAAAAAAAGATATTTCACTAGAACTAAATCTTGATATGAGGTATACACTGAAGTTTCCCCAAATAATCCATCAACAGGATAGAAAAAAACACAAGATCAAACAACTGTTTCTTCAGTAACTCTTACATCAAATTTTCTCTTTTATGTCTGAATTCAAAGCTTTGCAAGAACTCCCACGTACGTCTGACTCTTAATGTCACCGTCTGCCCGCATGAATAGAAGCTCACCTACTGCATCCTCAACAGTAAATCTAACAACTTCATCTGAAGGATTTTCAAGTTATCACTTATAAAACATACTTTTAAAGCAACACTTCACTACGTCATCTTTTCTTCACTTTCAAGCTAAATCAAGAGTAGTCAAACATTTCAAACTATTTTTAAATGAATGACTTTAGTTTAATATGAGAAGAAGGCAGTGTTTCGCTATGTAAAAATGAAGATCACTGACTTATATTTAAGAGTTCATTGTGTGGTTTAGATTCAATGCTTTGCGTAACAGTGAGGCTCATCATTTCTGATTACATATAGAACTACAATAATGGGTGTTTTAAGCATTACTTTGCATTGGGATTTGTTAGAATACAACCTACTAAGACGTAAACCCAAGAGAGACTTTTTTGGCTTTATGTTCTACATGTCCTTTTATTAGCTTGAATAACATACTCTTTACTTAGATGTCTTAATAAATATCAGATGATCCTAGGGAGAAAATCATTTATATCAAAACATTTTTGTA
This sequence comes from Labrus bergylta, assembly GCF_963930695.1. Taxonomy (NCBI): domain Eukaryota; kingdom Metazoa; phylum Chordata; class Actinopteri; order Labriformes; family Labridae; genus Labrus; species Labrus bergylta. The sequence goes on from NC_089196.1 coordinate 19,739,417, forward strand.
GTGCGGTGACATAAACGAAAATTCAAGGTGTTCTTAATCCCCCTTCCCTTGAGAAAAGGTCAATATGATATGTAACACGCTTTTCAAACCAATGATTCATGTTATATTGACTGCACTACAGTGGTTAAAAAAAGTCTTCCAGGAGGCTGCTCTCTCTCTCTCTCTCTCTCTCTCTCTCTCTCTCTCTCTCTCTCTCTCTCTCTCTCTCTCTCGCTCTCATAACCAAATCTCTGAAGGGAAACCTTTCAAAGATTTCATCTTAGTGACGGTTAACAGAGGACTCTTAAAACTCCCGTACCTTCCGGTTATTGCTTTTCCTTGCCAGGAAAAAAAAATCTTATTTCCATTCAAGGTCCAGTTTAAGAGTATAGAAGGGTTACTGATGGTAATCACCTTAGTAGTTTAGCCTGTCTCCGATCCCCAATCTAATATGCAATGTTGATGACTGTTCATATATTATTGATGTTCCATCCTGGCTGATTTTGAAAGGCCATGCCTGACCATGACTATCCATCTCATGGATATTTTAGTACAATTCTTTCAGCGTATGACCGCTGCACTCCAAAGTCCAACCCATGATCATGGTTTAGACTGAAAAGTGGATGCACTTTATGTATTTGTTTATGAACAAATAAATGCATCCCCTTTTCAGGGATCTTTTTAAAACTCTAAACTTTGTTTGAACCACATGGAGCAGACCATTTAAATATATATATCAAATAGATAAGCAACAAAACCCGCTTTATATTGGCATTGAAATACAAACATTTGTTAGATAACAGTTCATTTTGTCTTTTTTTTTTCAGACCGAGTTACTTCCTAAACCTTTCCAGCAAACAAAAAGTAACATATGCATCACTGAACATCGGAATCGTGATGTAACCTGCTGCCAACAAACGCTGAATGACCTAAGCACCACTCACTGCCTAGAATAAATAATTCCCCACCTAGAGGAATGTGGAGCACATGAATATTACACAATGGATAGTCACATTGTACAGCAGACACTCAAAACTGTGACGGACAAATAATTTAACTGATATGAAAATGTAAAAAAAACAGAAAATAGAGAAAGCCAGAAAATGGTTTTTTAAAGATTGTTTTTTTCTACATACTTTTTATTATCTCATGTTTGTAGGATAAGTTTTTTGGGTTGTTTTTGTGTCAGTCTTAGATTGTAATGTTATTTACAGGCAACTGTCATCCATTACCCTAATTCTTGTGGACTCTATCATTCAGTGTTAAGATGCAATGTAAATATTGTAGTTTGCAAAACTGAAGAATAAATTTCATTTTTGATCACCACCAATGAGCAAATCTGTGTTGTCCCTGGTCTGTGATTTCTTATTGTTTCTTTATAGAAATCACAAGTTTGATGATGAATATACACTGTAGGTCTGTCAGAATTTGTTTTTACTTTGCTGAACATTTACAGATAGGGACATTGCCAAAAATGAAGGGGTTTTCATGTGTCTTCAATTTAATTCAAAATATATCAAAGTGAGTAATGATTCCAGCAGTATTTCATAACTTCACATTACTTTATTCCATTATTGCTAACTTTTTGTTCCAGTGACAATCAACTTGAATCCTTTGTGTATGTTGGTGTGACACCAATCCTCTAAATTTCTCATCCATCCGTACAAAATCCAATCTTTGTCTTTACAAACTTGTTCTTAAAATGTCCTTTAAATATCTCATGTCAAACGATGCTTTTGAAATGCAAAAACCCCTGTCTTGCTTCAGGCAAAAACAACTGTGAATATTTTTTTTTAACACAGCCTCCACTAAAATATTTCATGGCTGCAAATCACTTGTTATCCCACTGAAGCACATTACAGTTGTGGTGAATCACAAATAAATTTCAAACTGTAGACATGTTGCTGCGGGAATATGCCCACTGTTCAGGCTCTGCATATAAATTTTCAAAAACACAGGATTTTGGAGCATTGAGATCCATGCAGCAGATGCACTGTGTTCAGGATAATCAGGTCAGGGTATGCTGATAGGCCCCAATCCTTAAAGTTTCATTACACCAAACATTTTATGAGCGCCATTCTTCTCTACAGCTTTGATCTATTCCATTGTCATGTGGGATGGCTGGCTGGCTTTTTGTTTCACCAGCAGACTCATGTCCTTGTGCGCTGTTGATTCATTGCATAGAAAGTAGCTGATTTCACAGCATAAGATTCTGAAAAAGAAGCCTGGTGTCTGGAGGCTGCAGCCAAGCTTGTGTCTGCTCCAGACAGAATAAAAAGCCTTTACTGCAGGTTCAGACATGTGAAGGTTTTGGCAATTCAATGTGATGCTGTCAATATCAACCAAGACTCTCAGATAGCGGATGGAGTCCATGTAAGACAATGAGAGCATTTGATGCAAGAGATGTGGATTTTTATTTCATGGAGGATGCTGAAGCACCTGGATTGTTTCTGCTGTATATATTGGTATTTCCTCCATGTAGAGTTATAGCTGTATAGTAAAAAAAAATAAAGGTATAATGTTCTGCAGGTAAAAAGAAAAGTGATCTATAGTTAAGTCTAAATGATCTTTCTTATCTAATGTTTTGAAGAAAGTTTTTGCCTCTCACGGATTGCGCATATGTTTGCAAACCGCATAATTGATAAATATCACTGGTTTTAGTGCCACGCACAGTACTGAGAAAGCTTTGCGTTAAAGTGTGAAACAACTTACTCCTTGCAGCCGACAAAGGAGAACGTTCAGTTTAAGTCCTGCTCGATTTGAGTGCATCCTTTGACACTGTAGATCACTCCATCCTGCTTCAGTGTCTCCAATCATGTGTTGGTCTCAAGTTTATACACCAGTCAAATTGAAAATAATTTCTGTCATTGTTGGAAAATTCCACATCTTCTGTGTCTTGTTTCAGCCAAGGCCTTTCATCAAGGGTTTTAGTTGTATTGTTTCCCCCCAGTTATTATGCTCCCCCTGGGTCAAATAATCTGTAAACTCAACGTACAATACGACTGTTACAGAGATGATACCCAGATATGTATCCCTTTGCACTCCACTAACCATTTCAACCTTGAGCAACTCATCACCTCCATGTCTGTTATGAATCACTGCACATCTCAAAACCTTAAACTAAATGATTACAAAACATAAATATTCTTATTTGCTACGCTCAGTACCTCGAGCAACAGAATTGGAAATCTTGAAACCTTTTCACAAAACATCAAGGCCACTGCAAAGGAACCTAGGTGTAGATTTTGATTCTGAATTTTCATTTGATAATCGGGTAAAACCAGCCCAATTGAATGTCTAAAACAAAATGTTTTTTTTACATTTTAATAACTTACAAAAATGTTGTAATTGTATTCATTTTACCCCCATCAGACTTTTGTAATGCCCCTAGGTATTCCTCACGTTTCACTACACCGCATTAAATTGGTCCAAGATGTTGCAGCTAGACTTAAACTTGTCGAAGAAAACAAAACCACATAACCCCAATCCTGCGTCCTTGCATTGGCTTCGAGGACACAGACCACCTGCCTTTTTTAGGTTCATGTGAAAACCCATATTTAGTATTCTTAGCCCTTTATTTCAAATTAAACTAAACTGTTGCATAAAAAAATATACACAAGTGGTTGTTCTTCAACAGAATAATTAAGGGGGGTAATGGACCTTTTGGAAGAGGTTGGATAATTTTTAACATGCAAAAATAAGACCTAGTGTTTGCTGGAGCAGCACAACTGAATCCGACTATAAATGTGCTCTTTTTTTAGTCCAGGCTAGATCCAGCAGAGCTGTCTTGAGACCCTAAAGAACTCGTCACTTCCACTGCCACCTCTCTCTTCTTTTTTGTGCTGCATACATAACCTTCAATCTGTCATTTAGCTGCAGCAGAGCCGGAACACTGAGCTCTGGTTCATGACTCCTACTCCCATTTTAGTTCATGTATTTTGTTTTGTTCTTTAGGCAAAATCCAATAAAAGAGGATTCAGTCATGAAGGCGAGGGAGTTTATTTCCCCCAATTGACTGCTGAAACACCCCTTCACTTGTACGATTGAGATTTTTCACTTTCAAGTAAGGAGTGCCACAAGGCCTTAACTTGTAATGAGTTTTGGGAAACAAGGGAGGAGACATATTTGATTTCCTCTTGTTAAGCTACAGTTATTGATGATTTAACCCTTTTATGGAACCGATTCGAGACACGTAATACGTCCTGTATTCTCACTTTGGAAAAGCTTCTCTCAGTCAATGCTCTTCAGCCATTTACCACCACTGTCTCCATGATATCCTCCTCTTATCAACTCCCCTGTCTGCTCTCTGACCCAGTCATTTCCTGTGCTTATCTTTAGCATGCTAATTGTCTGCCTTATTTATTATACATTATACAGACAAAGTGACTGTTGTTCAATCCATCAAGGAAATACTGGTCTCCACTTCATCACATGTTCTCCTGATGTCAACCTTTTAAAAAAACACCTGTTTACCTTTAAGGTGTCAAACAGTGCCTCTGTAACTCCAATATTATCTCTCCTTAAATGAGTGATGGCACTGTTTTTTGTACATCCTCTCTCCATCTAGAGCTGATTAAATTTAATTATACCCCCTTCTGTGATGCATCATAGCTCAGCTTTTGCAACTGATGTTGATCACTTTTATTTTTTTACCTCGACACCCAATCATGTTCTAATTTTCTGCAGCAAGACTAGGCACACTGTGTTTTTAATGAAGGCCCCTGAATTCACTGTGCATAATGGATTTAATAAGGTTCCTAGAGCCACCCTTTCAGCTCACACCATCACTGTGCTCATCAGGATAATTTATGAGCAGAGCTGAAAGATTCCTTAAACTGCGGTCGACCTTTGAGGACTACAGATGTGTTCCGGGCCCTCATAAAGCAGTGTCACCACATCTTACTTTCTGATTAATTTCTGTGTATAAAAGACCTATTATGGCCACATTGAAGCCGGAACCTGAGTTCTCCATTGACCTTGTAGTTGATTAGGTGTCGCATGCTCTGAAGCCTGCAAAGGAAGTGTGAGTAATTGCATTGGGTTAGTGTTATTAATCTTGCGTAGCATTAGGTCTTTATTTATCAGATAATGCAAGTTGTTTACACTGAATAAAGCCACATATCCACACCAATTACTGTTTAAATGATGATGCTGTAGCATTCAGAACCTATTATCTCGCTTAATGGTCTCAAATGCTCCTCAGAATACCTTTTATGCCAAATTGTATTTGTGTTGTTGGATACTTAATTCTTATCTAAAATAACGGATACATTTGTCCGTTTAGGAAATGTGCTTATTAACCTTTAATGGAAAGATTTAGTTAAAAACATTTATTTCAAACTCTTAGTAGAAAGCAAGTTGGTGTTTACACCAGAATGTATTGTTACTTCCTTAATGTAGAACTCTTAAAACAGTTGGCATGACTTGTCAAGTGGCCCCATTTAGCTTACTGAGAGGGAGATTTAATAATGCATTTATTGGGTAAATAGTCATTAATTAGTCTTTACTCGTTGTATTATTGTATGGTCGCATTCTCAACATGTAAAAAAAAAAACGAATTTAGTGGCAAAGATCATGTTAGCAAATTTTTTGCTAGAGTTTATAATTGTTTTAAAAGTTGAAAGAAATAGCCTGGCAGGCTTCATAATAGACCTATTGGGGTTAATTCATTCAAGTATGGCTTTAAAAATGGTATCTAAGGACTGGATCCAGTCTTTCAATACCTCTTATTGTTCTCCTGAAAAGCCAAGGATCTCATAAATGATTATATCCCCCAACAGTCTTGCTTTAATTGCTATTTCAGAAACCTACATTGGCCTGCATGGACCCTACAGCCCACTTCTCTGTGTACATGTGACATAAGTCTCAGGCCGACAGTGGCTGTTGTTTCAGGGGTCTTGCTTGGAGACATGGTATTGATTTCCTCCTTGTGCTCTTCCACCAGTAATATACAGCTTTAATCTAATTGGGTAGCAGGAACTTTGGGGGAGCTATGTCTACTGAGACATGGGTTATGCATTATTGCTGCCTTCATACTCTGGTTCGCACTGACCTAGTGTCAGCTGTCTACGCTGCTGACAAAGCACCTCCGATCACACTGGAATATTGTCACAGAGAAGCTCTGTGAGATGATAAAGGGGAAAAAACAACAAATATGGATCATTCAGACAAAGCTCTAAAGTTTTACTCACAGAAACCTGAATCAAAAACGGCTTTCTTATTTCATAAATGCGGGTCTTCAGAAAATAATTCTTGGCATCTTAAAAGAAAAACTTGACAGCATTTATACTATAACTAGGCCTATACTCTTTCAAGCGTGTTTTCCATAAACTGTGCATTTTAACTGTATCCCAGCAGGCTTAAGAATATCATAAAATATTCCAAATGAAACCTCTTTATAGCCTTCATTCTGTTCATCAGTTTCTTCCTTGCATGTTGCTGCAGTATGTTCAAGCAGCAGAACACAACCTGTGAAGTAAAACATACCCTGCAGACTGAGCGAAATCTCAAGCTTTGAAGATAGTTCAACATATGGGATTACAGGCATCTACAGCCTTGTGTGTGTGTGTGTGTGTGTGTGGGGTGGGGTGGGGGGGGCCCTGATAGCAATTTACAGTAGTTCTTATGTAGCTGGCTTACCCACACTTTCTATATTAAATCTTGTGCCTGAGAGTCTTGATCATCTGAAGAAATGTAAAATCTAAAAACAAAATTGAAACTCTTGGGGTAATGTACAGTGTTTTAGAGAGGAAACCAAGTCATGCAAAAAGAATACAAATCTTGACACTCTGATGGAGCGCTGACCAAGGAACCAGGCGCCTTTATAGTGTATTCAGCCCTGGGACCAGACAAATTGCATCAAATGTCAGGTTCACCCAGGGGCCATCGTCTGCCAGACAGATATTCCTCATCCAAGGGCAGTTTGACAGCAGCTCTGCCTGCACAGATATTTACATCTTCTTAGCCATGGGTTTCTTAAAAACTATATAAATGTGGCAGCTTCAAAGGGCAGCATTACCTCCTATAGGGTGAAATGCCAGACAAGTTCAGTGCACATTCCCCCTAAGAATAGAGGCATTTTGATGTGGCCACCTCCCTGAGGTATTAGTAAAAAGTCAACTTTGATAAAAGGCAAACATCATCCAGATTTACCGGGGCCTTGCCTCCAGACACCTTCAGTGGGTTCCCTTACCATTTTCAATCTCACGCTCTTGTAAGCCTTGAATCCAGAGTGGTGTTCCTCCTACTTGAGAGTAGACATATCAAGAGATGCTGAGATTTCCATTTTGTGTAGCTAAATGCACTGCACAATGCAGCCATGCCTGTAATCATCTCCTAGAGAAACAGTGGATGCTATACATTTCTTTAACAGCCTATTGAAGCCCTCTTCAATTGATTTAAGATGTTCTGCTCAATCAGACCGTGATCTGCTTTCTATCCTGCCGACGCTGTGACTCCGCTCCTTACTGTCGTTCAGCCATGGCCTGTACTTCCACAGCTTCATTCTAGTCTTTAATATATTTATGTTGAGTGGGGGGGAAATGGGTATCTGCCTTGTTTCTTATCTGTAAAGCAGTTTTTATATGCTAATACTATTAATTAGTAATATTTTGATATCTGAGCATTTCATGTAATATAAAAATGCCTATGATGGTTACAGTCAGTTGCAGCAGTATTAGATCAGTATGTTTCTGTTTTATTTTATTTTTATTTAAAGGTCTATAAATATTTTATTTTGAAAGTATTTCTAAAGATCCTCCAGACCAAGACTTAAGCAAATGTTTGCACAACAAAATCATATTCCAGAGTCCATGGCAGGTTACACCGTTTCTATAGCAGATGAGGAGTTGGAAAAATTCAAGTCAAAGAGAATTTTACATGAGGAAACTATTTGCAAGAAAATAAATTATGTCTGTGGTTAATGTTTTAGGTAAAAGTTTTAGGGTGCTTTGATTTGGAGAAGTTGTTCCAAACTGGGGGGGGGGGGGGGGGGGGGTTCACCCTTTGGCCTGCTTGGATTTGACATTTTTCAAACATTTTAAGAACAAAGCAAACAAGCAAAGAGGGAATGATGTTTGACCTACAACCATATTAGACCTTTGCAGTCAGTGATACTGACTGAGTGTAAACGTTGTATGTTGATATTCAGAGAAAATTACAAAACAGGGACTTTTGCAGTTTATCCTGTAATCTAAGTGTTGAGGGGAAAATGTTAGCTTTTTCTGTGTATATTTTAATAATAATATCAGACAACACATGACAACAATAGATGTTTCTTATGTATTTCAGTTCTGTGGGTATTTAACCATTTAAGATGTTTTACTGGTTATTCTATCTATGTAATGCATTCTAAATCAGTCATTGCAAACGTGAGCTGAGGAGAGTTGGTGTCTGTACATCTTTATCAAATACTCCCCTTTTCCAGGCTTTTACATTATCCCTCGGCTCACGTCTAAATCAGACTGAATGAGGTCAGCAAGATCAATACAATTACACCAGATCACTTTACCCTGCCATGTGCATAATGTGTTGAAAGGTGCAGGACTGTGTTTGAGCTAAGGAGGGGATGGCTGTATGGATGCATGAGCACATGAACGTTAACATGCCTGTCATTAACCCTAGCAATTTAAATCAATACCAATAAAAAAATAAAAGTTAGTGATTTGTAAGGGCTATCAGCAGCCTTATTTACAGGGCATGCATCACTTCATTAAAACTCTAATTAAAGTTTGTTTGGCCACATGAATTAAAAGATATAAATCCAAATTTGCTTTGATGTGTTTTGATCTTATTCTAATGCTTGTTAAGTCATAAGCAGGCAACCCCCTTTAGTCAATTAAAATGCGGACTAATCCTTTAAACCAACATATAGATTCACATCATAGATCCAGAGTCACACAGCAAAGGGGATAGGACCCCTTTTAGAGAGCATGGTGCCAGTGTAATATCCCTCTTTAATTAACACCAGGAAGCAGTGCAGAGATGTGCCAGGGGTGCTGGCAGGTAGGGTGGGTTTCTTGGCAGCCAGCTGATAACAATCCTGTGCACAGGGGTCTGCACCAGAAGTCTTCTGGACAGCTCAGTGAACTCTCTCCTCACTCACCCCCCCCAGGCAAGCATTTGTCTGGTCAGGGCAGCAGGAGCAGGATCCTGAGCCTGGCAGCAGAGTGGCATCAGGCCAGAGTCAGCAGCCGCAGCATTCAGCGTTTTTTTCCTCCACCACTCAACATGAGCCAGGAACACGTGAGAGAGAAATCTCTGGGAAGGCGGAGGGTGGGGGGGGGGGAGGGGGGAACGGGGGAACTTAAAAGGAAGATGGAGACAGAGATAGGGAGATGAGTGGTGTAGATAAAAGAAAAAAAGTGTTTGCTATGGGAGGCACTTAGAAGAGCGGTGCACCTTTAAGGGGACGTGCAGAGGCGTCTTTATTGTAGTAGTTGCTTTTCTTCCTATGCAGCACTCTGTAAACTTGCCTGGAAATTTAAAAGCTATGTTAGACCACCTCTGTCTCACTGTCTCTCTCTTAAAAGAAGTGTTAAGAAATACCCATGACAGGCTTTTTTGTTTTTGAAAGGTGTTAAAAGCCTCTCTAGTCACAAGAGAATGCCCACCACCACTACCGCCGCCACCATCACTGTTTCCACCATCTCAACTCTGCTTGTTAGTGTGATCACTGTCCCTTCGGTGGCTCTCTGCACATAATACATCTTCTCACTGCAATTAACTGCTGCAGGGCCTGTGTAGGAACTTAGAGGGATGTCCCCTCAGCAGAGCTGCTACCCTGGGGAGTTGATGTAGGAGAGCGATGGAAAGGAAATATGAACGTGTGAGGAGAGAGAAAGGGAGGGAAGAGAGAGAAAGTGGGAATGCGGCTTGCCAAAGCTTCCCACCCACTGCTCGTGTCTGTAATCTCTCGGGGAAGGGCTATATCAGGGAAAGAGTTGTTGTGTTGTGAGAAGTGCTGACAGCTTCGTCTCTTCTGCCCCCTACTGCAGAGGAAGTGTTGATGGAAGATTTCAAAGAGAGAGGGGAGAAGAGTGGTGTGGATGTCTACATTTCTTGCCCGTATTTCCGCAGCCATAAAAGGGTATACTACAAACTTTACAATTGCTGTAATAGATTATGTGGAGTAAAATGGTGATATTACTGCAAGGCTGACCATCACCTACAAGGACTTACAGGGTTGTTGATCAAGTCCATTGCAGATTAAGAAACATCTTTCAAAGATTATTTTTATTATAATAGAGATATAAAAGTCACTGATCTTCAGACATTATTACAAAAACATAAATTTTGCAAAGTACGTAAAGTACGGTTTTCCAAGAAAATGTATATTTTATGCTTTTCTTCTCTGAATTCTAACACTCTTGTTCATGGCTTTCTCTTACTGATTCTTCTACCTGTCATTTGCTTCCATAATGTATGCTAGAGCCTAAAATATCAACTAAGGCACAGAACACTTATATTCTGTAATCAGCATTCCAATTCTGAGTGGTTTCTATAACAGTGATTTTTCCTCTACCTGCTGGTTTGAATAAGGTAAAGCTGATTTTTGAAGGAGTCAGGTGGACCTGAATCATCATGATTTATTGCCATCTGAAAATATCATCTTTGATGACATTTGGTGGGAGTTTTGGTAACTGTCAATCAAATGCAATGGTGTCAATCAAATCAGTCGACATCCACAAAGACCTGCTGAGCTATTGATACATCACAACTCAAGCTGTTTTTTTAATTGGTTCCTGCTTATTTACTCATGAATATGAAATAGTTGTAAATAAATTCTAGATCTCAAGCAACATTTTTAGAAGGCTTCAAAAGGATGCTTCAACAACTTATTATTGAGACTGGCCAGACAGATGAGTAAAAAATATGGTTTGAAATCAATCAACAGAGTGACAATAGGTCAACATTTTGTTGCTAGAAGAGGTCCAACTCCAAGAGGCTATGGGACAAAATACTAACAGAATCTTCTTATTGGAAACTATCTGCTTTGTAAATGGGAAACCTCCAAGTTTAAAACAAAGGATATCTTGATTAATTGATCAAATAAACAAAATCAAAGCCTCGTAACATGTTGACGGGCTATTTTGTCATAGTTCACAAAGTTGCTTTAAAGGTCCCATATTATGCTTTTTCTGGTTTTATATGCTGTGTCCTGTGCATGTTTAGGCACATCTATGTGCAAAAATTCAAAGTCCGCGGAAACTCGGCTTCTCCTACGTCCTCCTGTTAGCTGTAGCATTAGCCGCATGTAACGCTCAGTTCTAGCCCCCTCGATAAAAATTTGTCAGTCCGACGTCATTGTCAGTGTGAGATCACTGATCTAAGCCCATTGGCTCGTTGTGGCAAGTCCTGCAGCTCATGTTGCACGCCCGTTATCTTCTGTAGCACGCCCACAATATGCCGTAGCCTGCGGTAGCACAGTAGTGCTAAGGTGCTAATGTTTATGCTCCCCTCGGACGGAGCCAGTGGCTGCATTCCCAATATGGTAAAAGAGGCGGGACATTTCTGAGAACCGTGCTGAGCAACTGACCAATAACGACAGAGCGGATCGGCAGACCAATCAGAGCAGACTTGGCCCACGTGGGGTCTAACAGTGTGGGCTCAGCAGAGCGTAGCTGACGGACTCAGAGCGTAGAGGGAGCAAGGAGGAGCAGTACATTAAAACAGACACTTTTTTCGGACTTTAGCAATTGTGAACGTACAAAAGTAGGAACATAGATTAAATATACGAACCCCAAAAAGGGCGTAATATGGGCTCTTTAAAGCAAAAGAAAGTTGTTGTTTTTTAGGCTGAGTGATACTCTGATTTCAGGCAGCGGTCAGGCTCATGGTTAGTTTGCAAAATACTTTCTTCAAATCTATTCTAAAATTCACAGGCAGCCAGTCAACGGAAGCAAGGACAGGTTTAATGTGGTCACTTCTCTTGCTATGCTCTATGCTCTAAAGGCCTGGCAGCAGCATTTTGAGTCTAATGCGGTCTTTGGCTGTTATGCTTGCAGATGTTTTAACAAAAAGCATTACAATAGTCAAGTCTTGAAGAAAGAAATTACTTTTTTTAATCAGCAAGAGAAACGAGCGAATCAGTTGAGCAAAGCAGGACTGCAGAACTTTGGTCACCTGGATATTTAAAGACAGGTCTGAGTCAATGACCCCTAAATATTATTAGATAGGATTATTAATATAGCTAGTTCTTTGTCCCAAGGGAATACCGTAATAATAAACCCCTCAGATTTGGAGTTGTAGAAAGTTTTTTTTACATTTAACTTTGAATGTTTGCCAAACAGGACATGATTTGTGAAAGAGCAAAGGTGGCGAGTTTTAGTAGGGTATAGAGTTGAGTGTCATCTGCATAATGACAAAGTCTATGCCATGCTTACATTAGATTTTCCCTAGGGTTTGCATGTAAATAGTGAATAAGAGGGGACCCACAAGAAAGAGGAGCATACGAGGAAGAAGCATCTCCAACAGAAAAATTAACCAGTCCAGAGTCACACCACTGATGCCAACAGAGCACCTCAAAAGGATGATTCAGACATTTTAGTCCAAAGTCTCAAAGGCTGATCTGAGGTCAAGAATAATTAAATGGAGTATAGCCCAGAGTTAGCTGCAAGCAGTAAACTGGAAACCTTGACCAGGGCTGTCTCAGTGCTCGGTTTGGAGCAGAACCCAGTTTGAAGTTTTCTAAGCTCTGATTGTCATTTATGAAAGAAATCAGCTAAGTGTAAATATAAGACCTTAGATAAGAATGGCAACTTGGAGATTAGTGTTAAATGACTAAATAGCTACAAATTTAAGATATTAATTGAAATATCTGATATTTTAAGGACACAATAGTCTTTACAAAGCTCTTAACAAAGCTGTCTTTCTCCTTTCCGGTGTTTATGGGCCTCTTTTAGGTTAATGTTCACAAACCAATAACACACATTCTGTGTTTTATATTCTTTTGTAAAGTTAATTTAACAGCTAATACAATCCAATAAAACCATTGTAGGTGCTACTTTTCATTCAGTGCTTGTGCTGAAAGACTCCAACTCTGGCTCCACACTTGAGAAAACTAATAAAGGTAAATAAGATCAGGAGTAATTGCTAACAGAGAGCTGATGTGCTACAGCAGGGGCTGGTTTGATCAGGGGATTAACAAGTGTGTTTACAATACCGAGAAGTTAAAGCATGTGCTATTTTAAACTCACTCGTCAAAAGGTATTCTTTTCTGACATATGCTTGTCACCAGCTGTTGTTCTTATCTCATGGGCTGTGTATGCTGAAAATCAAAATCCCATTTCGCTCCTAATTACTGCGACAAAATCATTAACTTTAATATCTTCATTCACCCTCCATTTTCCTTTGTGCTGTGTTATGCTCTCTCATTCTGGCTATACAGTCACCGTAATGTATGCAGAAACATCCGCAACAGGAACTCGCTATAGAATACATGTTTGCAAATTAGAACAATAGAGCCACACTGTGCTAATCCACATGGGGTGATTTAACAATAATTCAGTTTGACTTTGTGAAGGTTAAAATATAAGCCCTTCTCCCTCACCCCCTCCCATGCTTCGGCAGCCAATAGTGAACATCATGAGGTGGTGGTGGGGGGGGGGGGGGGGGTACCGATCTCACCCAGCAGTCCTGCAGAATATTGGCTGTCAAGAAACCGACATGCAATCAATCAAGCGCAAAGTCACAGCCAATGTGAAGGATACCAGTCCTTCTTAGGCCTCTCTGTTGTGACAAGGCAGCAGTTGCATAACAGCCGCACCGCAATGCTGTAGGTTGAGATTAATGGACACTGAGTATATACTTTAAAGGGCACTAGATAAAAAGTGTCTGACCTCCTATGGGAGAAAACACATTGAAGTGCAGAGAGAAAGCGGCCTTGATCACGCACCTCGCAGAGGAGAATTTAACAGTGGAGATACTGTAGCAACAAAATCAAGTGGACGCTGAGTTCTGCTTAATGGGCTCTGCTTCTCGCCATGTTTTCAGGATCATGCCTACCATTTTCTCTCTCTTTTGCTTCTCCCTCTTGAGACTTTGGCATTGTCTAAAGTATAACATGAAAAATAGCATCTGCTGCTGGCGGATTCCCCTGTGTATGTTTGTTCTTTCCACTGGAGTCCACATCCAAAGTCTTATGTGGATTCCTTTGGAGTCTCTTTCTTTCCCTTGTAACTTTGACAAACCAATTCCCCTATTTAAAATTCTCTTAAAGTCAGAGAGAAGCATCTGAAGCCTTGATGTTAAAATCTTCGCAGCGACTCTCAGTTCTCCGGCTGAATCAGTCACTTGATCCTGTTTTGCTCTGGGACATTTCAGCTATAAAATAACAACTCAGACGCAGTAGTTGAGGAACACACTGAAGCTAGACAGAACCCAACTGTGTCACCATCTCAAAACTCAACTGTTTCTGTCGGAAAGCCTGCCAGTTAATCTCCCACTCATGTCCAATCAAATGTCCAGCCAAAATACATTTAAATGCATCACTCCGTTGGTTTAAAATCCTCTCCAGACCATGTGTAGTGGGTGTTACCGCACGCTTTTTGCTGTTTCAAGGGGTTCCAGGAGGCCTACATATTTGTTTTGATCCTTGCCGGGACTAGCAATAGATTGCTCTGGATTTAGATGTGATCGGATACTTATAGGATTTATCAAGCTTTCACAAGCTGCTCTCTACAAACACAGCCATGGTTCAAATCATGGCTCTGTGTTTGCAGCCCTGACAAAGAACATCGTGTAATGCACATCTTTGCCAAATCCATGGACACTGTCAGTTGGCACATCTTGCACACAGCACTGTAATCCCCACCAAAGCCAGTCTGTGTTTTAGAGGCAATACAGGAAAGTTTGTCAGCACAACATCCTGATTACAGTTTAAGACTGAATCAAGGGAATCAAGGCCATTTATTTGTCAATTTACAACACAGGGTTACACAGAAAAATCGAAGCTGTATCCCCATCATGGTTTCCTTTTGTGCATCACATCTTTAACATTTTATGTTTTTGCTGACAACTTAAAACAACTTAGATTTAAAAAAGAGGTAATAGTATCACAATCTTCCAAAATTGCTGTTCAATAAAACTGCTTTCTCTTTGGTAACATCTGATATTGTTAAAGCAACTGGAACTCAAAGGATAAGGTCAAAAAGTAAATATATTGCTAAAGATTTGAAGAACAAAGTTGTTGTTTCGCCCATATGGCAATCATAATTCCTCCATAACAACAACCTTGGGAAACCTGGAGAACTGAAGAAAAAAAAATTGAAATGCTAAGAACTGCAGTTCCATAAATGTCCACATGAGGCTGGCTCCAAACAGTAGTTAAAAAGTTCATGACCAGGTAAAAGGGCTTTGGCCTCTTTAGATAATTCATGACAGTAATACATTTTTTTTTTTAAATAACATAATTACATAAATAGATAGGTTCTTACCTTGAATGAAGATGCTCGTCCTCTTCTAAAATAGATGTCACTTTAGCTTACTCGCACACTGAACGTAACCTCTTGGCTGTTTTTATGTTGTTGTGAAGTTTTGGATATTTGTATTCTACTTGGCTGATTGTTCTACAGACAATCCAAATAGTCTGTTGTGTAGTGTTCTGTTTCCTTACACCGAGTTCCTTCTCTTGGTCCAACCTCTTATCCAAATATGGTCGCTCTTGGCACCAAAAAAATATGGCGAGGGCAACACTGCCAAAAATTAGGGTACAAAACAGCAGCCCACAAACCACAGGGTAACGCTGACGATGTCCATTTCCTCAATACATGTCGATGGTCCTTCCCTATTGTGTTTTAAGCAGAGAGACAATGTCAAACTCGTTCGACCTGTAAGGAAAGTCAGTGTGCACAATTGCAAAGAATCACTCAGAAAAAATAAACCAGGCTCCTTCAGTGATTAAAAAATAAATAAATAGAAAGATGACCCTCACTAAAGGTAGTTTTAAGCTCTTTTAATTTTTACTTGTGCCAGGGTGGCCCCTTCAAGAACCATTCATATTTTCAATATTCAGTTTTTAATTCAATGTTCACAAGAGAACACAACATGGCAGACCCAGTGGCATTCCTCTGCCACTGTTAATTAACAGCCAACCTGCTAATGAACAGCGCTCCCCTTAATTGAACTGTAGACTGCATTGTTCCTGTTTGTTTGTGGGGAATGGATGCCGTGTTGGTCCTCCACTGTGTAATTACCAGTGTCAGCCCCACTGGGAGGAGGGATCAATCTTGGGTGTCACCAGTGGAAACCTCCTCTTGTATCCTTGGGTGTTGGTCCGCAGTGGCAGGTAAAGTTTATCATCACGGAGAGAGAGAGCCTCCTCCACGACTACAGGCTGTACTGCTGATCTTGTCCATTTGTAACACAACAACAGCTTCTCTGGATCACAGCCATTATATCTGCCACTCAGATTGAAAAAAGTGAAATTTCCAAATGTATGAACACTGCCCTCTAAACACTGTGCCATTTGATGGACTCCTAAACAGAATGAGGAATTCAATTAGAAAAGGAATAGAGTTTTCGAAAATGTGGCACTATGCATGCCAGTTACTCAAGGGATGTGATTGATGTCTGTGAGTGGCATTTAGCACAGCTGACCCTCGTTCAGATTACCATCTCATTAGCATCAATAGACGGAGACTCACAAAAGGGAGCAGTGCCGTCGCCTGAAAGCTGTAGCGAGGGGACCGGCCTAAGGGAATTTCTAGCTGCAAAATACTTTAATTCCATAGTTTTAGTGTGACATTAGGGGAGTGAGGAGTGCAGCTGCATTCAAATAATTTACATAAAACTCTGCAATGTCAAGAAGTATGCCCTAAGCCCTAGATTTCTGCACTAATTTGTAGTGTGTTCGCAATAGTGCAGCTGCGATTAATGTATTTGTTGTTTTAATTTTGACACTGAGTCCCAACAGGGAGGTGGAGATTGTCTTGGTGTAATATAAGGCCTTTAAATTCAAGTATTAACTGCATAATATATTACAGCAAATCATGTGTGCATCAGGAGTTGTGTAATATGCATTCAGCGTTATGTAAATTTATATGTTCTCCTTAATTCATTGCAACAGAACTGTAACTGATCAGAATAGTGTGTGGGCTCTTTGAGCTGCAGAAAAGGGAATTTCATTTGATTGGCAGATCAGCAGCAAACAATGTAGGTCTCACTTATTCAATACCTCCCCTTTGTTTGTTCACATACAGGTTTTCTGATTTTGAGGCAATTCACATCTGAACAGCCCAGCCTCCATGCACCTCCCTACAACATTGATGTGTTTTTGTCGAGACACCGTGCAATATGAAAACATGGTTATCTTTGTTGTTTTATTTGAGAAGCTGCTGCAGGCCCATATATGGCCTACTTTTACCTTTTACTCTTCCCCCTGGTGGTGCAGATGCTACAAGACAAGGTTTTTAAATAGAGTCTATACAGATGTTTGTGTGCGGGTGGTGCGCAACGTAGGAGTGGATTTTGACTCATCTGTGATTGAATCAAGGTGGTTAAATAAATACTGAGAGTGAGACTCGGAAGAAAAAAAGGTGAGTGTGCAGGAGAGAGATGGAGAAAGGCAAGCAAGGGAGAGGCAGCAAAGAGAATGAGAAACAAATTGAAATTGTTCATGAATGTGAACAGAATATTTTACTGGAAAATGTGTGTTAAGGATCTAGAAGAGAGTACAAATCTGGAAAACAGGAGGTACACTTTAAAAGCAGGTGATATATATCAAATTCTTTGATTTTCTTCTGAAGAGTTTCTGTCTGTCTATGATCAATAGCTGCTGTCCCTCAGTCCTGCTCCAAACCCCTCCTGTTCACAACCACAAATGTAACCCCAGGCAGCCTTGCCAGCAGTTTTATTATTCATGTGGACCAAATACAAGACCAGAAAGTGGCATGAGCACACTGCAAGATGGGCTCAGTGTCATACCTTCCCTCTCTGTGCAAGCCACAGGAAACCACTGCTGAGACGAATACCCATGTCTTCATTGTCAAAATAAAAAATCGCTCGCTGTGTCAAAGTGTCCATATTTTATTATTTAGTCCCCATGATTAATGTGGCAAAACTATCTGTGCCATTGCCAGGAAAAGACCTCCACTATAAATCTTCTAAATCCAAGTCTCCAGTGAATATTTGGACAAGAATGCACATGAAATATTTTTCACAAAGAGGAAAAATCTGTGCAGCCGGGCACAATATCACATTCCTCACTGAAGTATCAAAAGTTGGAGCAGAGAATGGAGTTGCCATTGAGTGTATCATGAATCAATCTCAAATGTTGTGTGAGACAGGAGAGTCAGGTGTGACGCGAGCTGATTTGTAGATTTTATGCTTGAAAGAAAAATAATTGCCTTGGCAACAATTTGGGGTGATCAATAAAATTTTGATTCAGGCTGAAATGTAAATACAGTTCATGATTCCAGCTTCATAAATTCAAAGACTTTCTGCTTTCTGTGTCATTTATGATGATAAATGAAGACTCCTTGGCTTTGGGACGAAAGAATGCATTTGTACACATCATTTTGGCTTCTCAAAAATGTTGCTAATATTTGAAAAATAAATATCATTAAGACATCAATCAGTTCATCATGAAGAATAAGTGACCGATAAATTGTATTAATTGTATAAATATTACGGCTGCAGGAATGGAAAGAAGTTCCACATTTCAGAGCATGAAAATCTGCAACATCTTTATCAGTCGGTGCCTAAGTAGACTTTTCTATGTTTATCTTGATATTTACTCATACGTCCAAAGGGGAATGGAACACCATCAAATTAAATAGAAGGACAAAGATGCACATCCAACAAAAAGATGTAATTTATCTCATTAAATATGCTAATAGTAGTGCAGAGAAGGAAACTAATGAAATTGTTGCCCTTCATCTGCCTCAAATGAGCAACACAAATAAATGTTTGATTTTCCCCAAATGCTTTAGTTGTATTGCTTTTATTCAATTTGATGTGTGACACTGCATACATAGTTTGTGAGGGGTTATTTTCAGAGGGAAATAAAGTTAAAGCTGTTTTTTAACAATCCAAGCAAGAAAGAACACTTAGCTGTGAATCCTTCAGTTACTTATTTCTTGAATGGTAAAGGTTACGCAATGAACCTTGGACTGCAGGATAAAGCTTCTCTTTCAGCTTGTGGATTGCTAATTCACTTTAAACCTCCTCCAACCTTTAACTGATGCAAGAGTACATCTGCGGGCGGATCAAGGGAGGTCATGTGTGCATTGAGTCGACTGTAGTATGGCAGGCAGGCACATCCTGGCACACTTCGTATTCCTTTTGGCTGCTTGTGTAATTACCATCCCCATGCACTTCCTATTAAGCATGTGAATGGTGCATTGCTTAACAAAAGCCACAGGCCAACTTGTGCATGTAGCATTAAATGAGTGTCAAGCCTTGGTGTTTGTTGTATAAGATAGTTCCGTCTCTGGTATCACATTGTATTTTTTAACTGTTTGATTCGAATCAGGAAAATGACTCTTTTACTGCTCTGCCATTCTGCCAGAAGTTCCAGATCAGGCAATTCACAGACTGTCAGATTAAGCTCTAACTGCGACAATAAAAAATGATTTTTGAAAAGTAATTTGCACCACCCATGAGTAGAGATGTCTGAGATCTCTAGAAAGAGGCTTTCTCTGAGGATTGACTCACCATCTTTCCAGGAGGAAGCAGGAAATGGCAAAAGAACCTTGCAGCAAAGAGGAGACAGGGAAGAAAGAGCTGTCCAGGAATTCTAAACTCCATGATTCAGACAAGGTGTAATATAATAAGTTTGTCATTTTGCTGTAAGTGTGATGAAACCCAGCCCAAATCAGAGGCTGGCTCCAGCCCAATAATAATGAAGACGTATTTCTCCTTCATCAATGGAGAATGGCTGGGTCCTTGATGAGATATTGACTCTGGATTGTCTGTGTGCTTGTCTCAGCCTAATCAATAATTCATACAAGGTAAAAGATTGTTGGAATCATCGCAGATGCTACATATTTTGCCAAACATCTGCGTTTGTTTGTTTTCATGCACGGAAATTGAACAGAGCAGCAACTCACGGCAAATAATCCCTCTATAGTTAGCAAGCAGAAATGACACTCCATCAACACTTTTAATGTCATTTCATCAGGATCAGGTTAATCTTTTTAGGGTAGAATTCCACACAGACTTTGACTGCTAACATTTTCTTTTGCCTGCTAATCACCCCATTATACTCTATCTGTATACTCCATTTGAAGGCTGTCATAGAGCGTTTAGATTAACTCACAATGTAATATTCTCAACCTGCCGCCGCTTCCCATTAAATTCAAAGTCAATAGTGAATCAAAGCTGCCTGTAATAACTGATAAATCAATGTCTAAGCAATTTATGTGAAAGGTATGCAGATCTGATGCTCTGGATCATCAAGGGGAATTCTTTGCTTTAATGTAGAAGTAGGTGGAATAAATTGTTATCTGCTCAACTGTAAACGTATATAAATCACTGGTTCCCTGCATTAAGGGTGATCCTCCCTTATTATTTAATAATGAAAGGCAACAACAGTATTTGTGTTATTCTTGCAACTGTTTGCTCTCAGTGATAGCTCACCTGCAGCCCTGACTCCTGTTGCGTTGCCACAGCAAAACATGCAGCGCCATCAATCTTTTATACATTGAGAGTGTGAAAAGGTTGATGATGAGTACAGTCCCTGAAGCCTGTTTCATAATGCCGTCTCTATAGATTGGGAATAACACCTACGGCATGTCAATGTGCACCGCCTCCAGACTGCAAAAAGCTGCTTTCAATGAACACTCATGGGAGAGGGAGCATGTATTCAGTCAGATTGTAAGGTGGACCCTTGTGTACTCACCCATGTTGTACAAAAATAGAAAAACACATGCAGTAACCATAAAAACACATGCCTGTTTTATAGGTAGGTTAAGAAGGACAAATAGGGCTATTCAGGCGTCAAATGCATATCCCGCAAGAGCATCCTGGAAGCGTCTTCGCACAGCAGGGATCCCACACTGACTGACTCCCTAACAGAGATACTGACAGGCCGGCTTATTTTCCACTTTCCCCTGATGTCAGGACTTACTTCATGCTGGCCTCTAACACACACATATTGGCTTTAACAACCATAAAAGATGCTTTTTTTATTGGAAGTGTGGTATTTCTTGGACAATGACAGGGGGCCCCATCAAGACTTGGCAAAACATGTAAGTCTGCAAATGAATCAACAACAGATGTCACAAATTTGGAAGTTTCATGTTACTGTGTCACTTGTAATCGCTTTCCTTCTAAAGGTGGCTCGTTAGTTTATTCAGTTTGTTGTCACAATCTAAACCTTTACTCTGTATTGGTTGCAGCCGTTTTAAGATAAATTATGAAACATATTAATTTGTCGGCAAAGAGCGTTACTAAAAGGGGGTCGGTGCATGGTGAGGGTTTACCTAGTTCCCAGATGAATGTCCCATGCCAGTTTGACCAATTCATTCCAGACCCCCATTTCAGGCAGACTTTATCATACTTTGCAGAATGCTTACACTTCATAGACCCATCAAGCAATTAGGCAGAGGACAGTGTCCAGAAATGACACTGGAGGGAACGTATGCCTGTATGTTAAAAAAGACTGGGCCACTCATAAAGCAGATATTGAAAGACTGCAGGGTGAGAACAAGCTGTTTTATTACTATCTATGAATCAGCTTTTAGACAGCATGTTAGATAATCACATAGAAATTACACTTATTTAACACTTTAGATTAGCATATTTTCTAAAAGAAATATTGACATTGAAAAAGTAAATAAATAGGCTGTTGATAATGTGTCATCTTAAGGTGCTGTAATGCCTCAGATGACTGCCATCTTCAAAGTTCAGAATATACCTTTGTCAAACACATGCAATATTTTCACTTACTTTGTACATTATGTGCACAATTGCACATTCACATTTTGCCGAAAGCAACCATTTTACTCCGATTAAGTTAAAGGTTGAGAGGAATGACGCAAAAGGCAGAATTAATGGGTTAGTATGAGGAAGAGGGAAATGGAATTGGTGGGTAAGAGAAATGATGAATACTGTAGGTTAGAGAAGGTGAGTGAATGTCATCTGATCTAAAAGTACTACTCGGCTCTTTCATTGTCTTTTTCTTTGAGATTAGAACATATCAAATTATTTAACTGCGATGGGGCAGAACAGGCACATGAGAACATTCAATAGCACTATTTCACAACACCTTTTTAAAGCATCAAAGTTCAGTTTGAACTCTCTGCCTTTCATCATCCCTGTATAGCATACAAAAGGTATAGAAATACTTTCTTTTTCTACACTTTTGTGCGTTACAGCCTATGCTGGGCTGACCACCAGGGCAACCTTCAGAAACTCCTGTTGCAGTTTCAGGCCTTGCTAGACGCCTTGTAAACTGATTGTCAATTCAAAGAGAACCAAAACGTTTTGTTAGAGTGTCTGTAATAATGCAGAGACGATATGAGTATGTCCATATGATGCAATACGCAGGTCATTCACTTAAACTGTTCAATCTTGGTCCATTGTATACCTGAGAACTATTCCCTCCTTCTCTATGCCATGTTAATATAGTTGTACATTTTGAACCATTTTTGCAACTTTGGTATTGAAATACTGAATGGACGTTTGTTTATTTTTGCATTCACATAAACTATTGAATTATTTAAATTTATTTTGAATGCTATATTTATGGTTATTTATAATGTGTCAAAGTGGATGAGCATTTGCAGTATTAAACATTATAGTAAACATAGTAAACATTATTTTTAATACTGTTTAGACTGATCTACCACTACTACTAGACACATACTATGTCCTATGTATAGGAGCCACAGTGAATTTAGACTTTTGATTTCTTTTAAATACTTAGCTGATTGAATTGCCTTGTGAACACAGGAGAATAATGATAACTGTGTAAATACAGGGCTTTAGTTTTGCTTTGACAAAGCCAAACAACAGCTCTAACTTATCACACCAGGCAAGATGTCCTCTTTGCCTGGAAATCATTAAGCCCCACCATTCATGCTTGAAGTAAATTCTCTCCCTATTTTCCTAAATTTGTTAAGCTACAAGGATTTAATACTCTTTTCAAAAGGCTACAATCCGATGCATCTCTTGTCCGTGCTCACTGCTTCATGCTCTTTCTGTTTTCATGCCACTGAGATCAAACTTTATATTTACTTCCCAAATGACATGAATCATAGGAGCATCTTTAAATCCTAATAGACGTGTAAATGATGCTTTGGAAAAAAGGGGGTTACATATACATGGTACATGGTAACAGCTACAGAGAAACCTGGTCAGCCGTAACACTGAAATGTCTGTCCTAATGGTCTCTCAGTGGCAGGCTGCAGGAGAGAACCAGGAAATGGATGTGTGGTTTCCCAGGAGCATCACAGCTGTGGACTAATTAGAGAGCATAGCTCAGAATGGAATAAACTGGCATGGCGCTGTTACCTACTGTGCCCCAGCCTCCCTTGCTGATCTCCTCTGAGAGGAATATAACCTTCACCTGGAGGAGACGGAGTACTCACAGGCTGAAACATCCAACAAACTGCCATTTCCATTTATCATGTTTGACATACACTTAATGTTTTTAATAACGGTCATGATTGTCACGATCTAAGAAGCATATACTGTAGTTTAGTAAACCTGATTGTAGAACTTTGAAATGAATGTGAAACAAACCGATTTTCAATTAAAAAGGTCATGCACAGCAACTGGCATTTGATCCAAAGTACTGTGTTAGTGTTTTTTGATATGCTTTTAGCAGCTACGGTTGTCAGTCTGCCTGATCAAAAATGGAAAAATACTCAGTAACAATTTTCCAGCAATCTTCCTCCTAAAAGCTGTTTTTGTTGATACACACAATTGATTTCTCAATATATCACACATCACACTGTGTTGGCAATAAAGTACCAATAAAAAAAAACACTGATTCAGTACACACTTTTTTTATTAGATATAATACTCTTGGCATATCCAGGCATTCGGAACAACTATTCTGTTTGTAAGGTCATTGACTGGAAATGTCAGAGCACACACAATTCATTCAAAACTCAGCACTCTGGTTTTGTGTTGCTTTCATTTGAGATGCTGGCAATACAAAGGAATACAGGCCTTCTACTCTGAAAGCGGAAACATGCCCTTTGCCTGATAAATAATGACATCTTCTGTCATATGACGCACCTAGGTCACTGGAAGTTCATTTCTGGAAGTCACCAGAAATGAAACAGACACTGAACACATTTGCTGACTTGCTTTGTAATCAGATTAATGTTAGAGTGATATCAAACATCTTTTATGCATCAACAATTAAACTACTTTCTTTTTTAAGACTTTTTTTTTTTTTTTTTTTCAGGCTCTTACTGAGTTGTGGTAAAGTTAAGGCAATTTCATTAGATAGCCAGGACAGTGGATGAAGTTAGAAATTCGGAGAGAGTTGGGAATTTTGTGGGAAAGGAGCCTCAGGTCAGATTTGAACCTGGACTGCCTGCTTTTGAGGACTGTTACCTCTGTGCAATCACTTGGCCACCAGCGGCCCAAAACTAAACTACTTTAAACTTTCATGGTTAGCTGTAAATGTTTTCCTCGTTTCATCTTTCATTCAGTACAGCAAATGTTGTCAGCTTGAAGTCAAATACAATGGATTCAAATTGGGTTCAATGGAGAAAAAAGTTGAGAGCTTCAATTGAATGTCTGAAACCTTTTTTGGCACAAAATGGACATGTTGGGAACACTCACCATTTTGGTTCTGTTATTTATTTTAATTTATGTTGCGGGGGTTAGACTGAAATGTAGCCACAGTCTCAGTGAATGAATGTAAAGGGAGGGGCAGAGGAATATGACTGGAGCTGCAGGGACTCAGGCGGTTCATGCTGCAACAGTGAAGCACATAACAGTAACAAAAAAATGGTCCCCTGAATTCTGGATTATCACAAGCATATTCGTATATCTATCCATCTCATTATCCATGTACTGTATTTCTGAATCCACATTCAGATTCGGGCTCATCTCTAGTCTCTACAGTGAAATTTCCCAACTTCTTTGTACAGTCTTTTCTAAAAACCTCAGTCGAGAATTGAATGAAAATCTGTGAAAGCAATATTATTCCAGGATTCTGATTATTCTCTTCCATGCAAATCATCAATTCTAGTTGTGTCTGTTAGTAAAACAAAAATTATCCCATGCCGGGCAATTATGAAAAGATTATCAATATGCTGAATTAAATGGAAAGTCTGACAAAAAGTGTAAATGTTTAATTACTTTTGTGCACTTATTTCTATTGCAAGCAATGGAATGGAGAAGAAAAATCCAGCAGAGTGGTAAATGAAATAAAGGTCAGAGAGCCAGACACCAATATGGTCATCTGAAAGTGTTGAGGTATTTCATCAGTGAAGAAAAGAGGAAGTGAGATGTTCAAGAATTCAGACACGAATATGAATAATCAGGTCTCTCCATGCAAAATACATGTTTTGAATCTGATTAAACCTTGAAGAGATGCAAAACTGCTATACATGTAGCGACTGGTTTGAATGTATACTGCAAGCTAGAACCAGCTCAATTTTTGTTTTCTCTTTTTGCCAATCGTTCTTGCTACGGTGTTTCACAAGGAGCAGGTCTTAAATAACGTGTCAAGGTAATAAGCATAATGTTATGTGAACTATACATATTGTGCGACACAATATTGCAGGAAACTTAATCAGCAGCTTGACTGCATTGAAATCAGAACAACAGAGCCACTGCACAAACACCATCTGACTCCTGAACTTAATCTAAAAACAAATCAGGGAGTGTCTGATTATGCTGCAGGTCTGGCTTTGCATTTCAATTACACGAACAAGAGCAAGCACAAAATGTAGAGCTTGGTGCCAATAGCTGACTTGTGAAGCTGGTTATGTAGACGTGGACACGCAACACAGCATATAAATAGATGTGAAAAGTATCTAACTACTGTACCGTCTCATCGGATTCATTTGGAATTATTTTCAAAAGGGCCACTTGGGTTGTCTGTAAATGGGTCAACTGGTGCCAAAGATTCCCTGAAGTGTTACTGTATGTGCGTCAACATCTAAGCACAAGTCTTGTCACGCTGTTATGTATGTTTTCATGATCAGTTACTACCAGTGTTTGGCTTCTGTTTACCAAAAAAAAAAATATTACATTAAATAGAAATACAAGAAGAGGGTGAAATGAGGCTTGTGATGCATACATGCATCAAAAGGAAAAACAAAGCTGAACATTTCTGCTAGACAAACAGCATCTGGGCAACAAAACATAGTGTATTATTCTCAGATTGAGAGTTGTCAATTATTTTAAAATGTTTTTTGGCGGGGGGGCCAATATAATGGTAGGGGAAACACTGTATTGGTGCAGTTGTCATTTTAACGGTAAGTGCTCACGTTTGTTATATAGCTAATTAACTTGCGCTCCTGTTTGTTTTAAAATAAGGTGTGTTAAGGCGAAAATCTGCCAATGTTCCCATCTTGAGGACGTAGAAAACTAATTTCATTTTTCCATTTTGAAACGCCACAGCAGAAGTGTGTATGTGTTGTACTAATTGCGGTGCATTTTGGATTTCTCTCAGTAACAAATGATCTGATGCTGTGTTTCGAGCAGCAACAGATGTCTGGCCAACTTGCAATTCATTCTGAACAACTTCTTTGTGTGTCCCATGTTGTTGCAGAATAAACAAGTCTGAATGCTCAATCCATCTTGACTCCTTTGAAGTATGTTCAAACAACGGCAGAGCAAAAGAGAGAAGGTCAGATATGCAGTAAAAAATTGCCTGTGTAGCGAATGAGGCGTTAGAGTAATGCAATAAGGAACACTTGACGCTGCTTAAGCTTTAATTAGTCTCTCTAAACAGAAATATACATGCAAGTAAAGCCCAATTCACACATACTCCGTGCGCGCCGCGGTCCGTCAGCGCCGCACACTACATTGTACTTAGCTTCCACTCTAGTCAATCATTGTGTTCACACAGCACGCGCTGCGGTCCGTCTCCGGCGCGAGCCACTGCGCTCTGCTCCGTTTCAAATACGCAGCGAATCTATTTTCGCCGGAGTACGCTGCAAGTTCGAGTCAAGCTGGACAGAATATGACAGCATGAAACACACAGAGCAGCCGGTCAATTTCTAAATAAAACACAATATACGGACTCACAATCGTGTTTTTCATCACTTTATCAACATTACGTCAAAACAGACACCGAATTAACAACAATGCATCCTCAGAAAGACAAAGCAACATGTTGTTTGCATGTTTTTCTCTTTATTCCCGCGGGATCTTGTAGTTCTCCTGTGATTTGTCATGGGTGCGCTCCGCTGTGCTGACGTCCCAGAAACGGATCTAGTGTGAATGGGCACGAGCCGTCCAACGGAGCAAAACCGTGGCGCTGACGGACCGCGGCGCGCACGGAGTATGTGTGAATTGCGGGTAAGGCTAAAACAATGCGATTTTGGTTATCACCTCTTAACTCAAACTCCTTTCTGGTTTCTCAAATGCTAGGCAGACTGTGACGCACAGTAAAGGAAGCCATGGCCAAAAGTCCTCGCTTACCCCTGGCTACACTGCAAGCCCTGAAAAGATGTGCATCACTACAAGAGGATATTTTGTCTTCAGACGATAGTTGACGGGTTCAGTGATTGGTCTATCACTGATGCTATTAGTAAAACCTGTACAGAATAGGATTTGGGCCACTGAAAAAAAAATTGTAGTTCTATTTTCTCAGATTTTTTAGATCAAAGTCAGAAGTAAAAATTTCTGAAAAAAAAGTCGGAACTAAACATATTTTTTTCATTGGCCCTAATCCTCTTCTGTGCACCTGAGATTGAAACACTTCTATTCTGTATGCAGATATGGCCTTGATTTTGCAATTCCAATCAATCAATTAGTCTAAAAACCAAATCTGCACTGCCCAAGCCATTTCTTAAAAGTACATTAATGTGAGACACATGTGTCGTCTTTAGTGCATTTCTGCTTTAGTGAGCGCATAGAATTAATCTTGTGGATTCCACCCACGGCACTAAGCTGTCAAAGCAGCATTGTCAAAACCAAGGCTGTTGAAGTAAAGAGGCTCCCTGCTTGGAGATGGAAATTTGAAATTCAATGTTATCAAAGATGTTTTTTCAAAGAGCAGCATTATGTTTGATACTTATAAACTTGCAATAACCAAAGAGAAACCCAGAGGACATACAACAAACGCGCCTTGCATAATGGGCCTCTGGTGCATTGCAAAAGGCAAACAGTAATAATATCAGTAACCCTAAGCCCCATCTTTCATACAAACACACACAACCAATAAGCTGGGAGAAAATCCCTTCTATATAAAATTAAGATGCGCAAGTTGTAGGACCAGGCCACTGGCTTGTTAATGGCTCTAAAACGCAACCATGTCGTCTGCCATGTATCTTTGATTTAAATCACGCAATCTTCATATCAGCTTAAATCAGCTCATGTGTTTTTACTGCATATTACTCAATACCTCTGAGAACATTATGCAATAAATATCATAATCTGCAGTAATACCAAGAATCGCTAAACGTAAGATTCATGCTCAGGCTTTTCCTCAGCCTCAGCTCTTATTTGTCCAGCCATCATTCTACCTATCAGCCAACATGGGACTCTAATGGTGAGTATGGCCAACCTATAAACCAATGCATCCATCTCTCTGAGGGAATCCAACTGAGAATTTTCAACTGAGAATGTATTATGAATCAGGAATAATTGGTGAGAAAATACTGTGAGGCAATGCACAGGGGAATAGAGAAGAAAAGAGGGAGAAACCCAGCAGAAAAATACTAGCCCATAGTGTAAATACTGGGGTGAAATCATTTTTTTTCAACCTGGATATAAGTAATTCAAAACGTATTCAGGAATAATTCTGAGCAAGCTGATACACAGTCAGTTACTCTATTTTGGAGCAATTGTTTGTTGATGACACCAGATCGTATATGTGAAATTGCTAGCAAAATGCTGCACATAAATTAGCAGCTAATCTGGCAGATTCCAGATTGCAAATGTATTTCTGCAGTGTAACACCACCGCTGTTAACCGACAACCTCCTCGTAAACATGGCCATGATACATATGCTGCCATATGCTGGCAGAAGTGATGGCTGCACCAGTAAAGGAAGAGGTAATGGATGTGTCAGACAGCAGAGATTCAGGTCAGGGTGTCTGTTCAGAGGCACATCAGGGCCAACTCCTTGCAGCATCTTTTCTCACAGCCATAGTGGAATATATTAGCTTAATGAAATAGCGAAGCATCCACTGGCACTGACTGTAAATTTGCCAGCAGTGCCCACCAGTCCGTTGCCTGCTGCACTGTGATAAAGTGTTGTCTCCCTGGCTGTACGAGGGTCACATAAAAGGGGCTCAGTTTGTGTAATCGACATCATATATCCAATCTCACACTTCTGGGACAGAGGCCTTCAATTACTCACAGGAGCCTTTCCTTTCCTTGTTTTTGCTCACTCCAGCAAAAGATAATCGTGACAGGGTAAAGCACTTATCCACCACAGTTGATTCCCTTATTTGAAAGTATTTTCTGCTAATGGTGGAACATACTGAAAGAGCCTTGGGAAGTGGTGATAAAATGTTTAGTAAATGGTTTAAACTGTCTGCAATTTGGCTTTGTAATGAATTCAAAGTGAAAAAAAGCAAGTTACACTTTCCTTGAACTCTCTGTCATTGCGTCTTACTTATGTCAAATGTATCCCAAACTTATGCTGCCAAGAACCACCTTAAGCTCTTTCAGCCTGCATATAAATCACAGAAAGACTAGTGAAAGTTGGAAAAAAACAGAAGAAGGAAGCAATAATTTTGGCCATGTTACACAATGCACCTTTAATAGACTCTATTTTTTTACCGTCCAAAGTAACGATTAAGTGTCATTGCTGTCTGAAAACATCAGTTTTTTTCCACAGTAATCCTTTCACAGAAAAGTGTGTGACATTTATATATTTCAAACTCACAGCTTTGAGGAAAAAGCGACAGTATAATGCATTGCTTGGCCAATACAGCTTGACATTGCAATCCCCTTGCTGTAAAGTCCTAAATTCACCCAGCAAAGTTGTTCCAAACCAAAGAGTGCAAGATTTATATTAGACATCACGTCTGCACTTTGATCCTCAAAACTTACAGGGTTCAAAAAGCTGCATAAAAGCTTGTTGCAATGCCTTTGAAGTGGCATCTATTTTTAGCTCACATTTGACGTCTCTTGTTTGAAAAATATGTCTTCTGTCCAGATTACACAGTGAAATGATTGTGGATGGATAATCAAGATCGGTACATTTAAGAATATGATTGACTCTACAGGCTTACAAATCTGAGAGCAAGACAAAAATAGTCATTGAAAGGGAGATATTTTAATTGTAAGGTGTCATAAAAATTAGTCATGGTTTATCACTATACAAGCTTGTGCTTGTCAATAATTCTTTCAAATGAGTTATCTTTGCAGAACATGTGTAATATATATTTATTTTCTGGCCCAACAGAGTCACAAATCTCTACTGTAAATGTTCGAGAGAGTGAGAGTTTAATTTCCTTGCTGACATTGTCGTTGAATGCTGCAATGTTTGTCACGCCGAGTAGATGGCTTGGATCAATAGCGCTGCAGTTTCACTCAATACTTGCGTTTGTGTCACTTGTTTTCTTGATGTGTGTGTGAATACATTATTTTCATCCTCATCAAGAAAAGTATCCCAAATTTTAAGTCCAAGAGCCCTCAATAGAAAAACATGAAATCATCTGCATATTGTTATATTGTGTTAAAATCAATGGGCAACCTCCGGTCTCGAAAAATGAAGCCTATGCGGAAGTACAAAAAACTGCAGTTCCTCGAGGTTCCGCTTGAGGCTGGCTGCAGAAGCGCCGGAAGTGCCATAAGCCCACAGCCAAAAAAGCCCGTTTTTACCACAGGAATCAACATGTTTACAGCCTGGTTCAAAAAACGAGATATATCTGAGAAGTTGACGGCCCCTTCTCCTCACACTGTGGAGGGGGTGAATTTTATAACTCATCGGATTTTATTATTTTTAGGAAAACGACTATGCCCATATTTGGTTGTGTCAGATTTGATTGACAGCCCTGCGCGGTCAGCAGGTCAGGAGGCTAACAGCTTGATCCGTCTGATTTCTCCTCTTTCTTACTTCGTTTGGAGAGTTTGTTTAACACATATCTGACAACATACATGGCTTGCTGTGCGGTTAACAGACCATACAACAAGTTGATGCTTCAGTTTTTTTCGGTAAGTGATATAGTAGTGTTATATTTACTGTATACTTGTGTTTATATTTACGGACCTAGCTTGTTTAGCGTTAGCTTGTAAACCAGTCGGCTAACTGTACTCAGTGTAGCTCATTATTTACATTATTTACGGTCAATGATTTAGAAATGTTTGTTGTTAAGATGTTGTTGTTGAAAATAATGAGTTTGTGTGATGTTAGAAGCTAAAGGTTCACCTCGGTGGTTATCTGACGTTATGATGAATGTTATACTCCACGTAAATGTGGACATTAAAAAACAAACTTTGTGTAGTAATTATCCGTCAGTAACATAAACTGAACTGAACCTAATGTGCTGTGTAGATTATAGAGGATGACATTAAAGTTACATGGTTGATGTAGTGTCTTAAGATTTGAGCAAACTGTTAACAAATTTAAAAAAAAATCACTTTGTAAGAGCATCTGTAACCATTAAGAACTATATTAATAACCATATTAATTTTCACTGAACTCATACACAGAATATAGCAGTAGAAATATAAAATATAAATAACATATGGAATGAAAATAAGATATAAAGCACATAGATATAAGTATAAGAAATAGTTTGAAGAATACAGCCATGTACTGAGCTCATGTTAATAATAAATGAGTTACTGTATGTTCTGTACTAAAGCACAGAGAGTTGGGACCTGTTAATGATTTAAATAATTCAGGTTATATTTGTTTCATGTAAAGATGAAGTACTATCCACAATAAACTGCTCAATTTTTCCTCACACAAAATCTGAGACAATTTGATGTGGAATATCATTGTGCAAGTGAGTGAGCTGAAAACAGCATGATTACAATAATGTTTATCTTCTTAACTTTGAATAGATGTTGATTACCTGAATACTGGACCTTTGTTGTCTGGGTAGTACACTGTTGAATTTATAAATGTGCTCTTACACACAGATGAATACAGAAAAATAGATGAGAACAAACAAAATGATTTAATGAATAACTGCTATTTTCTCTCTTTCTTTGCCATCCTGAAGACCCCTCACTAAAAGTCCATGTTCTCCTGGATCCATGTCACATGCTCGAGCTTCTTCTGAATGACTTTTCAACAGTCGAAGTTTTGCTGAGAGAAGATGGCCAGCAGATAAGACAGCAGTACATGAAGGAGCTCCACAGGCTTCAGGAGGAGGGGGAGGGTTTGCACCTTGGAAGACTGTATTCATGCTTCAGCTGTTCAAATAAAAATAGATCTCCTCCAAACAACTTGCAATCAAACCATTTTCTTCCCATTTTAAACCCTTTGTCCAGTTTAGATGGGAGAAGTTGATATTATGTGATATTGATCTGGGAAGACTACATTTCTAAATCATTTTTAACTGTGTTTTTATTCACAAGTTATTGATCTTATTTACTCTCCATGTATCTTGATTTAACAATGGGGCTGTGTTTAAGGGCAAATTTTTGCAATGACTCTGTTCCATCCCACTTTCAGAAATGAACTACATTAGTATTTGGTAAAAAAAAATGTTGAAAGAATAAAAAGTTGTGTAAAAGTAGACTTCCTTCCCTTAGCTATTGAGTTTAGCATTAATGCACATTTTAGTCTTGTCATTTCAAATCTGAAATGTATACTCATAAGTAGAGACAAAGGAGTGCATTTATATAGAAATATTTATTTAATCTGAAAAACAACATTAAAGAGAGATTAACAGAGATAGCAGAGATTAACATGTTTACAGCTTGGTACAAAACAAACAAATAGGTGTGATTAGCTCATGTCTCGATGGACACACACTGTACGGGGGGGGGGGTGAATGTTTTGATGACTCATCGGTTTTGATTTGATTAAAGATAAGAGTTATTCACAATAAGGCGTGTAGCTTCAGCTTGACAGGTGGGCGCAGTGTAACGGTTTGTCAAGAGGCTTAAAACCCGTCTCAGCTCCAGCTCTCAGTCTGTGGGTGACATCACTCAGGCCATCCGGGGGAGACCTCCCTCACAGCGAGCTGTTGAAGAGAAGCAACTGAAGTCCACCCCAGAAGAACCAACAAATGCAGATGTTGTTGAGGCTCAGGTTTCTTCCTCTGTCTCTGCAGCTCTCTGGGCACCTCGATGGACCAGTCACCAATAATCCACACTGTGTCTATAGGATAAATACAAAGGTGTTCAATTAATACCTCAGACAAGACAAAATGTACAGTTAACTACATGTGACAGCTCAGGGTGTTTTTTTGTTATTAGCCACATCTGCAGGAATAATATTGAACAAGGTAGCTGCAACTCCTAATAATAGATGCCTGTCTTAAACATTATTTTTTCTAATACGTTTTTGGTGTGAAGCTGACACTGTCCACAGACTCCATGACTTCACGGGGTTCAATAGAAAACAAACATCTTATAATAAATACTAAATAATTATTTTTCAATTGTCATGTTCACCTCATCGATGTTGACATCAGTAAATATAAAACACAGACATTCCTCTTTTTGTCAGAACAGTAACATGAACTGTATGCTTTGTAATATTGATTTCTTCTGGATGTCTCATATTTACAGTTTATGGATAAAACTTTGTTAATGTATTTCTCTGCTAACACTGACAAAGTCTAACTGCTCTGACAAATAACTAATAACCATAGTTGTATATTTAAAGACTAGAGTAGTTTTAAGACTTTAATTAAATATTTGGGTTGAATATAATTAGTTTTAACTGTTGTAGAAAAGTTAAATGTTAACTTACTGTTTGTAGAGTTTTCTGAGGACGAGCAGGAATAGTTGATGACAGCAGCCTAGCTGTTAGCTATGCTGTCAAGTGGACCGCTAACGTCGAGCTGAATGGGCGGAGTTAAGTCCCGCCGGTCCCGCCTTACTGCTGTCGTTAGGTTGATCCGAAGTTAGGTTGAGACTGCAAATCCAATATGGATGCGGCCGTCGATTGGACTCATTTTCTGCCTATGTCACAGACGGGTCAGGGTTCATCCAGTAATATTTACAGTCTATGGTTAAAATACACACTTTGTTGTATTTTCAAGAACAAAGAGTCTATTCATCTAAACATAATTTAACAAAATAATGACCCAAATAAATGTGTAAGCATACAGCTCAATATTATCAATTAAAAATGTGTTAAACCAATTGACCATGTGTACAAAACAGCAATATTTTAAAATCTATTCTCTGACAGACTGGGAGCCAGTGTAAAGACCGCAGAACTGGAGTGATGTGATCTATATTCTTGGTCTTGATGAGGACCCTAGCAGCAGCGTTCTGAATCAATGTATTTACACATTAATAATGATGTCAAATAAATCAAATCTGCACTGTTTTGCAAATTGTTACTGCTGTTATCTACAAAATGAATGCAAAGACAAACACTATCTAGAGCAGCTGTCTCCTCAACAATATATTGCTGCTGTCATCTAAGGAACTTTCAAAATGATTGATGAACTCAAACCCAAAAGTGAAAGGGTCAGGATATTGTTAAAAAATAGACTGTTTCCCAGATTCTGGGAAATTAGCACAGTGGATTCTGGGTATTCACATAACTGTGAAAGTGATAAAGTTGTGTCTAAAGCAGATACTTTAAAGATTTGTACATCTGAAATGATACATTGAATTTGCTACAATGATTGGTGTTTTGAAGTTGTTCTTTAAGCACTTGCTTTGGTTATCCCTTCGGTTTGAGCAGGGAATTCTCTTATTCAGCAGGGAGTGTGTCCTTCACCAAGCAGCAAGTCTCTAATGATCTCTCAGTGGAGCCCGCAGTCACACTTCTCATTATGAAATAGCAGTGCCTACACACTAATGCTTCACTTCCATGCTATGCTGAAAAGACAAACGACAGTGAAAACTTTTCCATGAACTCCTATCTGCATGTACTGAATGTAGGAAGGAACATAATCCTGAGGGAAATATATTGTGGATTTAACATTGTGTTATATTTTCTGCTATAACACATGTGACTTTGAAGAGCAGTAGGTCTACAGGGTTGTGGTGGAGATTTTCTATTTGCACAAGTTTATGAGATTGAACTCTAAAATAGTTGTTCCTCCCTTTCCTTTTTCCCTGAGCAGCGAGCTACGTACCACGGGTGATCGTTTTGCATCATTTTCTGTTCTGTTCTCCTCTGTACTGTGTTACTGTACACCTACTCTTAGCCTAGCTTAGCAGTTAGCTTTACAATGGCTTCTTTTTCTGTCTCTCCCTCTTCTGCTCTCTCCTGCTCTGCGTGTCAGATGTTAAGTTATTCCTCGTCCTCCTTTGATAATGATACATGTAAGAAATGTAGTTTATTTTTAGCTTCGGAGGCGAGGGTGTCTGAGTTAGAGAGACGGCTCCGTACCATTGAGTCAGAGCCATCGTATGCAGCAGTAGTTAGCCAGCCACCTGTAGCCGGAGCTTGGCTTCCCCCCGGTAGCTCCTGAGCAGCCGGGAGGCAGTGGCTGGGTTACTGTCCAAGGGAAGCATAGTCGAAAATCGAAGCACACGGTTCCCCACCAACCACTTCACGTTTCAAACAAATTTTCCCCACTCAGCGACACACCCGCTGAGAATAAAACTCTGATTATTGGAGACTCCATAGTCCGAAACGTGAAGCTAGTGAAGTCAGCGGGCATAGTTAGGTGTATCCCCGGGGCCAGAGCGGGCGACATCGCATCTCATTTAAAGTTGCTGACAAAGACTAAAGGTAGATTTGATACAATCGTAATTCTTTTCGGCACTAATGATTCCCGACTACGCCAGTCGGAAGTCACTAAGGTTAATGTGGAGTCGGTGTGTCCTTTTGCTAAGATGATGTCGGACTCCGTAGTGTTCTCTGGACCCCTCCCAAATCAGACCAGTGATGACATGTATAGCCGCATGTCATCACTCAACTGCTGGCTCTCAAGGTGGTGTCCAGCACACGATGTGGGCTTCATAGATAACTGGCAGTCTTGTTGGGGAAAACCTGGTCTGCTAGCTAGAGACGGCATCCATCCTACTTTGGACGGTGCAGCTCTATTGTCTAGAAACATAGCAGAGGTTATTAGTCCAAAACCTTGACAACAACACAGAGTTCAGACCAGGAGGCAGAGCTGCAGTCTTACACGCTTCTCTGCAACTCCCTTAGAGCTCTCTCCCAGTCACTATAGCTGTAATTCTGAATCTAACTGTAGTTATACTATAGGTACTGTGTCTGTCCCCCGGCTCAGACCCGTTTTTATAAGTCATCCAAACGTAGAAAAAAAAGGCGTAAATCGTCAAAATCTCATTAGAATCAAAACTACGAATACGATTTGCTAAAAAATCATAAGATTCACTGCGGACTTTTGAACATTAAGTCCTTAGCATCCAAGTCTCTTTTAGTGAATGATCTGATATCAGATCAGCATATTGATTTACTTTTTTTGACTGAAACCTGGCTGTGTCAAGATGAATATGTTAGTTTAAATGAATCCACTCCTCCCAGTCATTTTAGTTCTCATATACCTCGAGACACCGGACGAGGTGGTGGAGTAGCAGCTATTTTTAATTCTGGTCTTCTAGTTAACCCTCGACCAAAGCTGAATTTTTCTTCTTTTGAAAGCCTTTTTCTTAGTCTTTCACATCCAGTCTCAAGAACCTTTCAGACAGTTCTAGTTGTTGTAGTTTACCGCCCTCCTGGCCCATATTCTGAGTTTCTATCTGAATTTGCAGAATTTTTATCAGCTTTAGTCCTTAGCAGTGATAGAATAATTGTTGTAGGTGACTTCAATATCCATGTGGATGTTGATAATGATAGCCTTAGCACAGCTTTCATGTCACTGTTAGACTCTCTTGGTTTCACCCAGGGTGTAAACGAACCTACTCATCGTTTCAACCATACCCTGGATCTTGTTTTAGCTTATGGCATTGAAATCCATAACCTTACAGTTTTTCTAGAAAATCCTCTTCTATCAGACCATTTCCTTATTACTTTCGATTTTGTCCGACCAGAATTATCTCTGCTTAATAAAAATGTGCTCTCTAGAAGTTTATCTGATAGTGCTGTAGCTAGATTTAAGGAAGCTATTTCAGCTGCTTTTGATTCAGTACCGTGTTTCAACCCAGTAGGAAACTCTTATGATAGCTTTAGTCCCTCTCAGCTAGATCAGTTTGTTGATAGTGCAGTGGATTCGCTGAGAGTTACTCTTGATTCGATTGCTCCCCTGGAACGGAGGGTTGTCAAGCGGCAGAGAGCTCCATGGTTCAACTCAGAAACCCTTATTCTAAAACAATCGTCGCAGAATTTTGAAAGAATATGGCGCTCGATCAAAATGGTAGAATCCCGTTTATTCTGGCAGGATAGTCATAGAAAATATATGAAGGCTCTACGTTACGCTCGAGCTGCCTACTACTCCTCTCTAATCGAGGAAAACAAAGGCAATCCTAGATACCTTTTCAGCACTGTAGCCAGGCTGACAGAGAGTCATGGCTCCATTGAGCCTTGTATTCCTTTAGCCCTCAGCAGTAATGATTTCCTGAGCTTTTTCAACAACAAAATTCTATACATCAGAGACAAAATTAGTAATCTCCTGCCCTTACCTGGTGCAGATACGTCTGATACGGCAGAGACAGTTCCAGGACCAGATGTTAGTTTAGACTGTTTTTCTCCAATCGACCTTTCAGAGCTATATTCCATTTTTTCTGGCAAAGCCATCAACCTGTCTTTTAGACCCAATCCCAACCAAGCTGTTTAAGGAAGTCTTTCCCTTAGTTAGCAACTCTATATTAGATATGATCAATTTTTCTTTACTGGCAGGCTATGTACCACAGGCATTTAAAGTAGCGGTAATCAAACATCTACTTAAAAAGCCTCCTCTAGATTCAGGAACTCTATCTAACTATAGGCCTATATCCAACCTTCCTTTTATCTCGAAGATCCTGGAGAAAGTGGTAGCTAAACAGCTGTGTGACTTTCTCCATGACAACAGTTTATTTGAGGAGTTTCAGTCAGGATTTAGAGTCCGCCATAGCACTGAGACTGCACTAGTTAAAGTTACAAACGATCTACTTCTAGCTTCAGACAGGGGACTTCTCTCTGTGCTCGTCTTGTTAGAGCTTAGTGCTGCTTTTGACACCATTGACCATCAGATCCTATTATACAGACTAGAACATTTACTTGGAATTACAGGGACTGCTTTAAGTTGGTTTGAATCCTACTTATCAGACCGATCTCAGTTTGTACATGTTAATGATGAGTCCTCTATGCACACCAAAGTTTGCCATGGAGTCCCACAAGGTTCAGTGCTTGGACCAATTCTTTTTACATCATATATGCTTCCTCTGGGAAATATTATGAGGAAACACTCCATACAGTTTCATTGTTATGCAGATGATACTCAGCTTTATGTATCAATGAAGCCCGATGGCACCAGTCAGTTATGTCAGCTAGAAACATGCCTTAAGGATGTTAGGATCTGGATGACCAGAAGTTTTTTGCTACTTAACTCAGACAAGACTGAAGTTATTGTGCTAGGCCCTAAAAACCTCAGAGAGACTTTTTCTAGTGATTTGACTGTCCTTAATGACATCAGCCTGGCATCTAGCACCACTGTTAGGAATCTAGGAGTTCTATTTGATCAAGATATGTCCTATAGCTCTCACATCAGGCAAATTTCAAGAACAGCCTATTTTCACCTTCGTAATATATCCAAGATCAGGAATATCCTGTCGCAAAATGATGCAGAAAAACTAGTTCATGCATTTGTTACCTCCAGATTGGATTATTGTAACTCTCTTTTGTCAGGGTGCTCTGGTAAGTCTCTAAAGACTCTTCAACTAGTCCAGAACGCTGCAGCTCGTGTACTGACTAGAACTAGGAAAAGGGACCACATTACTCCTGTGTTGGCTTCTCTGAACTGGCTCCTTATACAGTCTATAATAGAATTCAAGATCCTTCTTCTCACTTACAAAGCTCTAAATGGCCAGGCACCATCTTATCTTAAGGAGCTACTAGTGCTGTACTGCCCCTCGAGCACATTACGGTCCCAGAATGCAGGCCTGCTAGTGGTACCTACAGTCTCTAAGTGTACTATGGGAGGTAAAGCCTTCAGTTATCGGGCTCCTCTCCTCTGGAATCGTCTTCCAGCCGGGGTCCGGGAGGCAGACACAGTCTGTATTTTTAAGAATAGACTTAAAACTTTCCTTTTTGATAAATCTTATAGGTAGGGCTGGTGCTGGTGTAGACCAGCTCTTAGTTATGCTGCTATAGGCTTAGACTACTGGGGGAACTGGCACCTTGAGCTCCTCTCTCTCTCTCCCCCCCCCCCTCTCTCTCTATCTATCTCTATCTATCTCTGTGTGTATAGACAGTACATCATATTACTGCATGTATCTATCTGTAAATCCCAGTCACTGACCACCTACTTTCCTGGGAGCTCTTGAGCTCTCTTAGGCTCCTCGAGATCGTTGGTTGACGGCCTGCCAGAACAACCCCCCCACCCCCTCCCCACCGGATCGTTGATGGACGGCCTGCCAGAACAACCCCCCTCCCCACCGGATTGTTGATGGACGGTTTGCCTTCCCCCAACCCCTTGCTCCCTATCCCTCTTCCTGCATCTTATCCCATCTCTCCCCCTATCCCTTTACAAACCTGGCGCAGTCTAGGCCTGTGAAGGCTGTTTCGTCATGAGCCGGGGATCCGGCCGAAGATTTCTGCCTTTTAATAAGGCAGTTTTTTCTTACCACTGTAACTTTTGCTGCTTTGCTAAAAGTGCTCATGATGGATAGGCCGGATCTTTGTAACATAGCAATAAGTAAGGTCTTTTACCTGCTTTTTGTAACATAACACTGAGTAAGGTCTTTTA
Organism: Labrus bergylta; assembly: GCF_963930695.1. Lineage (NCBI taxonomy): Eukaryota > Metazoa > Chordata > Actinopteri > Labriformes > Labridae > Labrus > Labrus bergylta. The sequence goes on from NC_089196.1 coordinate 19,779,430, forward strand.
CCTGCTTTTTGTAACGTAACAATGAGTAAGGTCTTTTTACCTGCTCTTTTGTAATGTTAACAGTTTAGTTTAGTTTAGTTTAGTTTATTTGCACATTTTTTGAAGGAAGAATCAAACAGAAAAAATAAATAAATAAATAAAACACATGTGCAGGTGAGGTAGAAACCCATGAGGGCTTATCTCAAAACCTCATCTTAAGAGATTAAACAAAGTTAAGATAAAATACAGTAAAAAATAACAAAGTAAGAATATTTACTATCGCAAATACAATTTACCCAATTGAAAATTACATACAAACATTGAAAACATAACAGACAAAGAGTAAGGTATTTTACCTGCTTTTTGTAAAGTGTCTCGAGATAACACTTGTTATGAGTTGACGCTATACAAATAAAAATTGATTGATTGATTGATTGAATTGAATTGAATTGATTGATTTCCTCAGCATTCTAGCTATCAGCCTTAGCGTCCTTTGCTAGCACCGAGATGTTACCTTGGTTGCTAGCACCAAACCTTCACCTCTGTGGCAACCTAGCTATCAGAATTAACTTGTGCTAGCCACCATCCTGCTTTTTGACCTGCCAGCCTCCAGCCTGCCCTGCTTGTCCTAATAAACCTCAGAACTAACATCAGCATGCTAGCTTCCCCCCTGTTCCTCAGTCTGACAGTCATCAACTTGCTCCTTGCCCTGAGCTACAGCCTTAGCAGTCCATTGGCCTTGGATTCCCTATCCTTGGACCTGGTTATCAGGGGCCTGCAATGTTACAGCCTGCCTATTATGAGCCTGAATCTACACCCCCCTGTACTGTGTGAGTATTTTAGGAGCAACTCTAACATCCAAGGCCACCTTTGAAGAGAAGTCCATTGCCATTTTAAGGGGGAACCATGGAATCTTCAGAAAGAGGCTCCCAACATTATCAGCTGCCAATTTTCACAGAGTTATGTTGATCCCATGTCAACACTGATATCCTGCCTGACTCTATGTCATTGTCTGACTCTCAGCAACAAAAGACCTATAAACAACTCGTGTCGCCAACCTCATTGCCAGTACTTCTACAACTGTAGAGTTTTGCTCTTACATTGTTTGCCTGTCCTACACCCTTCCCAACCTACAGCAGTCAACTACAGCTGAATCCAATCCTGCACTACAGCCACAAGCTGCTTTTAAAGCTGCTTTCCTCTCGATACTCACTTTACAAATGATTTATCTGGGCATTACCTTTTCTTTAAAACCTCAACCAGTGGATCAGCTTCCAAGCACATGTTTAGATTCATCTACTTTTGATAGACCAGGACAAGCCATATTTTATTTTAAATTCTTACTCACAACCATGAAGCTTGCAGGGTTGTTTGTCCCGGTTACGCTGGCAATGCCAAGGCCAGAAAAAGGCCATAATAGACTGAACACTGCTAGAGCATATTTATTTATTCTGAAAAGTCTATCTATGATGTAAAAAAATGTTTGCAGCAGAATGTTGTCCCTCAATTTCAATTATATTTGTTGAGGCCAGCTGGCCTTGACATGCATTTGAAACACAAGAAGAGAAAGGTTTGCCTTGGATAGAATTCCTGTGCAAAACAACTTAATGCTCTATTCACAGGCTGATGTGTGACCTTGTCTTCTATGTCCTTAAAAGGTCCAAATACAACTGGAGTTGCCCCTTAAAAGCCAAAGGGATTACTTTTCCATTAACAGCAGAGTGACACTGGTTTTATATTTTCCTTTCGCCTTCATTGCAAGGACTGCAAGGGCACAGTGTATTTCTAGAGTTGTTCATGAATGTTACAAGTGGATTAAAAAAAAAGTTTTTGTATGCACTTATCACATATCTGAGTCACAATGTTATTCCACACTAGGTTTCAATCCTGTATTGGTTAAAATTTTATTTCATGGATCATGTTTAGAAATACTCTCTGATTCATTTTAGTTTTATTTATTGACGTGCATTTGTTGTTGTGACTTTTTGCAATCCTGCACTCTTTCACATTTCCCAGTAGACTCTGCATATTGATTTACCTGTAATATCTCCAGCATTTAATTCGCTTATGTTTATCACTCGTGTGCAGAAGTAACTGGTGTGTAATGTAATTTCCTCCCATACTAATCCTAATGTAACACGTAGTGTTAAGGTGGGACAATAAAGAAAATATGTCACATACCACCCACCACCTTTGCTCTCCTGCCCCACCTGGCAACTTAACAGTTCATACAGGTAATTGTGTAGTGCCCTCCTAGCTTTATCTGAATCCTCACACACCCAGCTTCTTGTTTTAGTGTTTCTCATGCGGGTATTTGCTGCAGTTTTATGCCTGCGTGCAGAAATGCCAGGGTGTACTGGGTCTCATTATAATGTACAGAAGTACCTGGGGAAGAGATGCAGATGTTCTTTAAAATGCAGCAGCAGGTCCAGGTATAAGGCAGGTGCAGAATCTGATGTGTTCAAAGCCAAATGATAAATAAACAAGCCAACTGAGGAGTGTACACATCTGTGTGTAATGTGAAATACACGAATGATTCAGAAATACAAAGATTCAAAAGGTGCCCCTACTGTTGTTTTTTTTACTTTCTTAAAATTCCTTAGAGATTTCAGTTATCCGATTCAGCAGTTACACTTCATCAATCTCTGTTGTGCAGTGTATTTCACAAGATGTATTGTGATTAATCGTTGTAATTTACTTTTCCTGTACACACACTTTCAGCTTTGTCTACTTCCGTAACCACTTCTTCCTCATTCCCCACAATCCCAACAGTGATTTTTCTGAAGGCAAGTTGAACTTGTTGGATTGAGTTGTGAGTTGTACAAATACAATACGAGACAGAAGCAGAAAAGCAAGTCTGTAGTTCACTGTTGGGATAAAGTGAGCTGTATCCAGTGGCTGCATAGAATTCGTGTACTGGGGCCTCTGTGCGGGGAGAGATTATAGACTCTTGTACAAAGTATTGCTCATGATTGTTGCCCATGCCTTTGAAAAGGTTTCTGCTATCAAACTGCATTGTAGCTGCAGTACAGTTACACCAACATGATATAATGTTATATTAATTTAGCTAGAAGCACACGGTAAGAAGAATAATAGATCAGAAAACAACCATTGGCATCCAGAAATATAAGCTCTAAGATAATAAATTAAGTTTGTATTGCATTCGAGTGTAGTGTCTTAAAGGCACAGTATGTAGATTCCGCCAGGGGGCTCTCAATCAGTACAATAAGAAAAGGTGATGTTGAGGCTTGCGGGTAATAAAGGGGATTCTTTCTGCAAACTTTGTTTGACCAGCCTTATGTTCCTCTACAGTTTTTGTTATTTTTCATTGACATATAAGGATAATGGCTCCATAGTATTTCCTATCAACCCAGTATGCTTGTTCTGGTGCATTGTTCACATCAACCTCACAGCTTTAAACAATTGATGTCTTTATTCTGACATTGGAAAACTGTCCTGGAACACTCAAATTGGGAAAAACATGCTCCACTTATGATTTATAAATCAATTTCTAAAATGCTTTCCTTCTTTCAGGTTTCTGCTATTTTCATTCTGATCCAAAGCAGTCATCATTATGTCCTTGACTGGATCAGGTGTAAAAAATAAGCACCTTTTTTTTTTTTTGGGGGGGGGGGGGGGGGAGTTACAGGGGACACAGAACAGCAGTTGTGTTCTTTATGTACAGTCAATTAATTCTGATTATGCTAAAAGAGGACTACACCTTGGATAAAAGCGTCTGCTAAGTGAAATGTAACATTGTAACAGCCAAGAAGTAAGGACACAGTGTCAGGAAAAGCAGGATGTTAGAGAGACAGCAGAAATCAAAGGTTGTTTTTACTAAAACCCTATTGTGGGAGATAATGAAAAGGTTAAAGAAAAAGTCAATGAAGGAAGAGCAGCTTGGTTTATAATACCATGTTTAGCAGTTGCTATCTGCGAATATCGTTTAAATTACCCACTTAACTTAATGTATAACCCAGTCAGGAGGGAACACACCCCTACATTAGCCCCCATTTAACAAATTACAACTCTGGCTTTTTCCACAATTTATTAATTTGAGCCTCCGCTCTGAGGGAGGGATTGGTTTTAAAGTGTTTGTGAAAAGACAGCAAGCCAACAAGTACCACAAGACATATGCAAGCAAACTGGAGTCATTAATAATACAAGACAACTGTCAGGCTGAGGTGGAATAAAAAAACCTCCACAGCTTCTCTCTAGCTGCAGCAGGTTCTTATCCCATTCTGCCACCTCACAGCAAGGCAAGATTTTGCCGCCACATTCAATTCCACCTCCAAGTGCAATAAACCAATTAAGGCGCTCCAATTAAAACCCAATTCCAGCTGAGACCAGCATGCCTCTTGCCTAATGGTTATGTTGTAATTAGCTCCAGAGAGATAGACCTCAGGGAAACACTTCTCTGGATTCTAACAAGAACAAACACACACACTTTTGCCATCACTTATTCAGGGCATATTCTTTTATACCTTGAAGGGTATTGATCTGGTTAAAAAGTTTTCAGCAAACAGTGGCTTTCTTGCAATGTCATGGTGGAAAAGCTGTCATATTGTCAGAGCTGTAACCCTGTAATTGGCTCCCTCTCTTATACACCCACATCCTGTTAGACATGAGACTGTCTGTGTATGCTGCACGCAAACACACACACACACACACACACACACACACACACACACACACACACACACACACACACATATACACACACACACATACACACACACACACACACACGCATACACACACAGACATAGATGCACCCAAAGCCACCTTTGCTCAATATTGTAGTGGAGAGAAGAGATAGAGATCAAATAAAAGCAGAGCAACCTTCATATTTACAGCTCTCTCAGTAGGCCGTAACGCTTAATGAGGACAGATGACTTTAATGGCAGCTCTATATGTGTTCTGGCCACACTCTAGGCCGTTAGACAGCAGCAGCAAAAAGGAGGCGAAAATTACATTTTCACCCTTCACATATGTGTTCCACTAAATGATGAGTATTTATTTTGACAGTGTATGTAGCATTACCTGTGGTGGTGTCTATGATAGTAAATTGCCTTAGGGCCATCACCGCAATATTATTCTCATATTTGCTTGTGACCTCATGCAGGGGTCAGCTGTCAACAGGCAAGGATAATAATTGAGATAATTGCAGCCAAATGCAGGCAAACACAAGCACAGCACATGCATCATGCGGCTAAGGTGTGGAGTTAAAGTGGGAACCCATCTTACTGCAGTGTGCTACACATGATCAGTTATGATTTATTGATTCCTTTTAATGCAATAACTTTTCATTGCTTTACATACAGATCAAATAAAACCTCCTAACAGTCCCCACAGAGTGTCAGGTGAAACGTATGGTTAAGACCAAGCACAGAGAAAGAATTTGTGAGCACTCAGCGAAAATAAATTATCCATTGGATTATATTGAAAATTAAGTTCATATTAAAATCTGATTCTAGTTCTTATGTGTTTACATTTGCAGCTCTGCGTAGGGTTTTGAGATCATCAGGAAGCTGGTGCAAACAGGTCGGTGTGAGATAAGGCGTTTGAAGGAACCCTGCCAAAACGACTTAAATTATTTCCACAAAAGAATTACAATCAGTAGCCAACCGTCTTTTGCTGCTCCACTTTTCCGAAAATGTGTGCTCTAACAGGCCATTTGGAGATTTTCCCTCCATGACAACACAAAGGGCAGTAACCCCTCTCCCAGGTGGGTGGAACTCCCACATCTAGGTGTTTGTTCTGCCCTCTAGTCTGCCTTCTCACTGTATATAATTAGCCATGGTGCATGACAGCCCGAACCACCCAAGCCCTTCCAAAGAAGGCCGTGGTCAGACACAGCTCATTTGCATTTAAAGCTACAGACACAGAAACAGCCTGTCCTGTCTTTATTTTGTGTTCATACAACTGTAAAAAGATGACATTGTTAGTATTTGCTGTAAGATATGTTCCATAAACAAGGTGTTTTCAGGTTGGCATTCTGCAAATTCAAATGTTAAGATTTAATTGTTTTTAAGCTCTAACAGAATCTTAATTTTCTTTGTTAGCCACAAATCATCCAGCCATGGATCCATCCATTTTCTTCCACTTATACACGGTTGGGTGGTGGTGGCAGTAAGTCAACCCAGACTTCCTTCTCCTCAGTACCGTTTTCCAGCTCCTCCTGGGGGATTCCGAGGTGTCCCCAGGCCAGACGGGATATATAATCCCTCCAGCAAACTATGGGTCTACCCAAGGGTCTCCTCCTAGTTGGGTGTGCCCTGAAAACCTCCAAAGGGAAGCATTTTAATCAGATGCCCATACCACCTCAACTGGCTCCTTTCTATTTCCCCCGATGACTGAGAAGCTCAGGCCTATATGGTTAAATTCAGCCACTTGTAGCTGCGATCTTATTCTTATGGTCGCTACCCATAGCTTGTTATCCATATCTTATAAATCGAGAGCTTTACCCTCCGACTCAGCTCCCCTCTTCACCACAACTGTTTGGTACAACGCCCACATTACTGCAGACGCTGAGCCATTCTGCCTGTCAATCTCATGGTCCATCTTATCCTCACTCGAGTACAAGACCCAGAGATAGTTCACTCCTTCACTTTGGGGCAAGGACTCACTCCCCACCTGGAAGGAGCAATCTACTGTTTTCTGTCAAAGAACCATTTCCTTGTACTTGGAGGTGCTGACCCTTATCCCAGCCGCTTTGCACTTGGCTGCAAACCACTCCAATGCCTGCTGGAGGTACCAGCATGAAGAAGCAAACAAAACCATATCATCTGCATAAAGCAGAGATTATATTTTGAGGCCCCCGAACTGGAAACCCTTCTCCTCCCGGTTGTG